>NC_037669.1:152292528-152487486 GCF_003255815.1 Theropithecus gelada
GCGAGACTCCGTCTCAAAAAAAAAAAAAAAAAAAAAAAAAAAAAAAAAGAAAGAAAGATCTGTCTTGTCCCATTCTCTGTGACTGGAATTTGGGTCTGGTTTGTACTCTGCAACCATGTGTGGGTTCAGAATCCAAGGTACCTTCCTGCTTATGAAGGAAGTGCTACATTTCTGGATAAGCCTTGGCTCACTTGGATATAGACCCCTTCCATGCTTAACAACTGTTCCTGCTTGGGGAACCCTTTCCCTTTCTTCAGATCTGACTCAGGCCATACCTCCTCCAGGAAGTCTGCAATGCTATGTATTCTACACCTTTTCCCTTGCAGACAGGGATCTTCCCAAGGACAGCAACTGTAGCCCACTCCTCTGTGTATTTCCAGCCTCAAGTCCAGGGCCTGGCATTGAGGAACATTCAATAAATGATTGTTGAATAAATTTTGTTGAATACACCAGAAATGAAACAACAGCCTCAGGCTCAAATAGATATTTCATTATCTGGTGAGAAATTAAAAGATGCCAACTCATCTTTAATATAATTGACTGCTCTTTTATGATGCCTCTCATCTCATTTCTCTCTAGCCCTGCAAAGCACTGAAGCTCCTCAATATCCTTCATAATCAGAGGTACTATTTATTCTGTAGGCATTTCATTTAACAGCACCAAGACCCCAGATCTTCAGTGGTCATTTCTTTTCTCTGGCATCAAAAAGGACTACTAATAGCTATTCAGACTGTAAAGAGCAAATGAGTGCAAAGAAGAAAGTTTGATAATTCTAAACCATAATCTTCCCTTTGATTGATTTCCTCAAGGCAAAAAATCACCATTAAAAGCAGTGTTGCCTACCTAAGTTTTTACAAAGACCATCAGCCCTCCATAACACTCTGTAATGCACTGACATGGGGCAAAGGGCAGGTGCACAGTGGATCTTGTCACCATTCCCTCAGCTTTAGCTGAATCTCATCATTACATATAAGAGGTATTTTTATAGTTTGCCCCCCCCCCCCCGACCACTGTCCCATCATGACTTATGACTTGAGGAGGCTACAGTTACCCTTGGAAACAACAACTTCAGCACCTGCTCAGCTCCATCTCAGTGGGATGGCAGGAGGCAGTCTCAGGTGGAAATCCTGCAGGCATCTGCAGGGGCGGAGGGCCCACTATGGTCCGCTGCTGCTGTGTTCACGATGAGGCACACAAAGTTGTTTACAGGTCACTTGTGACAAGCATCATCACCGAAATGGTCCAGATGCCTGACACAGAGGAGCATGCAATAAATGGTCTTCCACTAAGGGCTTTCACACACGCCTCACAAGCCCTCATGAGGTTATACACAGATCACATATCTGTCACATACTTTCTTATGTTTTGTATTTTAGAACTAGGCTTTGAGCACCTCCTCTGTCCAGGACGTGATGCCAAGTACTGGGGAGATTACAAAATGGAATCAACTAAAATGACCACCATCTATTGGCAGCGTATGGAGAGCATTCCCCACCAGATGCTCTGCACATGCCAGCTCACATGGTGCCCGGAACCCTGGGTGGCAGGGATGTGGTCTCAGAGTAAGTTTTAACCTGCCTACTCAGGCAGGTTAGCTAAGTGGCTCTTAAACTTCGCTCCGCATCAGAGTCATCTGAGCAACTTTTAAAAATTCTGATGTCCAAGCCACACCCCAGCCCAAATTACATCCAAATCTCTTGGAGTGGAACACAGACACTACTTTGTATTACCCGCCCCCCACCTCCACACACACACTCAGTCATTCCAGAAATAGCCTAATGACAAATTGAAGTTCCCATGGCTGGTAAGTAGTGGAACGGGGTGAATTGAGCCCAGTTTTCTGACTCCAAAGCAGGTGCCCTGTCCTTTCATGTCACTCTACCTGTAGGTGCCTACCTTCAAGTTACTCACAGACTCTAAAAAGAAGAATCAGGATAATCTAGGGGGTCACAGGGGAGAATCAATCCCATGATATGGGTCCAAAGGGCTACAGAATTTAAGAGAGGAGAGATCCCTGAATTTGGAGCCAGTGGGTGATGGTTGCTTTTGGAGAATCTCATTTGAAAGGGGCCTGGAGGCACAGGTATTCCTCCAAGAGGGTGGTGGGAGGTGTTATAGGTGGAGCATACAACATGCACAAAGCAACAGGCAGGGGAGAGGACAGGGTCTAAGTGAAGAAACTCAAGCAATTGGGTTGGTGTTTTGAGGACCAGCAGGGAGAATGTGGAGGTAGGGCTAGAAAGACAGGTGGGTGCAGTGATGGGAGGACCTGAGAGTCAGAGGGAGGAGATAGTGATGTATCTAGTTGGTAACAGGAAGCCCCTGAAGACTCAACTGGCAATGACATGATTGTGCATAAACTCTAGGAAGAATCATCTAACTGTGGCACAGGGGAGGCACTCAAGGTCCACTGTAGAAAGAAACTGATTGAGAGATCAAATGAACTGGTATTGGAGCTCAACTAGGAGAAGGATGCAACCTCCCCAGGAATTAACTACCCACCCAGGGTAGGGCAGTGACACTGAAAGGACAAAGAGCAATTGGGATGGCAGATTGGACAAAACGTAGCAGTGACTGGCAACGTGGAAGGCTTTACTTTTGGTAGCAGCCCTGACATTTACTAGTTAGGTGACCTTGGGCAAGCCACTTAACTCTCCGTGTCTTAGTATACAGCTCTGGTGAATGGGAATAAGACCCTTCCTATCCATCTCACAGGCTGGCTCTGAGTCTCAAATGAGATAATGCATGTGAACCATCAATCAATTATTGACTATTCCTCGGTGCCAGGCCCTGGGCTCAAGGCTGGAGATATAATCAGAAGAATAAAAAAGCATTATACATACCAAGTCCTAGACAACTCCATAATGTTATTAATACGCTGCACGTTCTCTTTACTTTCCCAAGCTTTTAAACTTGAAGGCTGCACTACCATATGAGAAAAAAGTGTTAATAATGATGTCTTTTATAGCTTAAAGTTATGAACAAATAAAAAGAGTTTATGTCTTTTACCATTGCTGGAGAACAGACTTAGCAACATGAAGTTGAATTAAAATGTCAATAATTTTTCATTTGAGTTTCTTAAAATATATTTAATTTCTTTTTCACATTTTTTTCCATATTTTATGCAGCAATATATTCTATCTATTGAGTTTCTGGAATACTTCAAAATCCAAACTAACCAAACCACAAAGTCATTGCCTCGTTGCATTTGTGCTTCTGTAACAGAATACCACAAACTTGGTAATGTATAAAAAATAGTTTATTTCTCATATCTGTGGAGACTAGGAAGTCCAAGATCAAGGTGCTGACATCTGCTTTCTGGTGAGGGCCTTCTCACTGTCTTCACATGGTGAAAGGTGGACGGGCAAAATGGGGAGGAACATTGTATTCTCACATGGCAAAAGAGTAGAAGAGAGTAAATCTACTCCCACAAGCCCCTTTGATAGTGGCATTAATGCATACAAGAGGGGTTCACCTCCGAAGATGGCAGCCATGAGGATCATCATGTTTATGACAAGGGTCTTCAATCAATTATATTTCTTGAAACTGGGGACACAGGAGAGGGACTTGCAGAAGAGAACAGATTTGAAGACGAATCTTCAATTATCCCCAGAATTCTATTAACAAGTACTGCATTGTTCCAAGGGGACCAAGTCCTTGGAACTCTGGAATTCTAGTTAATTCTGGCTTCCAGTTTATTCTGTGGCCTCTAAGGTGAGTAATAAATTCTAGAAGGACACTTTATATGTTCAAGAGGGTATAGAGGCCATCCAAAAGGTAAGTCTTATTTGGGCTTCTTACCTACTCTAAACCAAATAACCAATTATTAGATATTTTGATTGTACCTAATATTTAACTGTTTGCTGCTACACACACACACGCACACATACACACACACACACACATGTGTGTGTATGAGACTATGATACCTCAGAGGTGTGAATCATGACATGTAGTTCCCTTCATTCCAACAGAACTGGCAGAACCACTTGGCAAACTGGACCCCTGAAAAACGGGTAGTTTCTGCCTGCACATCATGTTTACATATTAGTGTAGACGTGTAAAACCATGGAACTGTTTAATCATTTTTGAATAGCTATTTGCTATGACTTCAAAACATCTAGCACACAAACGGAATATTTTACTCCTGGGAAACTGGGAGCTCTTGTTTTCAAGAATAGAATAAATTGGCAACCACTTTTAATAACAATACAGCGTTTTCTAAAACACAGAGGGGAAACAGAAAGGTACCATAGTCTTGGAAACAAAATAATACAGAGAAAACATAGTGAGGCTTCCAGAGATGTATGCAACATTTCCACATAGCTGCCTTGAGTCCCACATGCCAAACTCCCTTGGCTTGTTACTAAAGGATGAACATGGGTGACAGCCATGGTCATTCTCTGGCTATCCTTTCTCAAAAGCATGGGTGTTACTGAGGTGCAGCTGGCAGACAACAGTGCCCACTAGTTGGCAGCTTCTTATAGACCCCAATGCCCAGAAGTATGATAGAAGCACAGCCAGTTCAATCAATCACACTCTAGTGGGTATAACTTTTAGAAGACAAGGCTACTTTGCAGACTGCTGTCATGGAAGAAAGCAGAGGATGGCAGGAGGCCTCCCACCCATGTACAGATCTCCTTTCAAAGTAGTCCTTATTCTCCTGATTCCCAAATCCATCCTATTTATCCATCATCCCTTCAGCTTCCAACTCAGTCCATGACTTCTGCATGGACAGGGGCAGGTGTTTAGGAGCACTGGCCCAGGAGCCAGCCCTGCCCAGGCCCTATGGCAGGGTTGGCAGCAATTTATCAGGCATACCCTTTATAAGTTACAAGTTTCCTCCACCTCCAACACATTTCCTAATGTGTGCCCCTAGCCATTTTCCTCTTCTGATTTACAACCCAGTGTCCCCATGAAGACAGCCTAGAACGTTGGCAGCACAATAGAGCGATGATCCCCTGCCTCACTCATACTGTTACTGCAGCCACATTCTTGGGTCATCAGCATACGACCTCAGTCTCTAGCTTGGGTCCTGCCCACTTTGCACAAACAGACCCAAAAAATAATTCAGCCATAGGCCTGACTCAGCACCTTCCCTTCACTCAGTCCATCAACAAACACTTATGAGCCTCTGAGGATTGCAACAGTTTACTTCAACTATCTCATGCTCTAGGGAAGGAGACACAAAAATAAATAAGTCATGAGAATGCAGTATTATTCATGCTCTAAGGGAGATCACGGTGCTATGCAATCTCAGAGACGAGGCTCCAGACCCAACCAGCAGCACACAAGGAGGACTTTCTAAAAGGGGTGAGCCCTGAGCTGAGTCTGAAAAGATGAGTAAGAATTGTCAGGCAAATGGGATGGGAGGCAGGGAGGAAACAAACAATGATCCCAGGCAGAGGAACCGCATCAGCAAGAGCAGGAGAGAACAACCACCACCGTCCTGGCATAATAGGGGAAGTACAGACAACCATGCAGTCAGGAGTTAGGCTGGGGCTAGATCATAAAGGACCACAGATGCATATAATGGAGTTTTAGCTACGTCCTTAATATGACTGGAATTACTGACAGGAAATAATGAGACAGTGGCCCAGTGAAAACTGGGTTTAAGGATGATGTCCCTGGCTGCAGAGCACATTGAAGATTGTGGAGAGAGAGCAGGAGCTGTGGACTGGGTAGGAGGTTTCTGCAGTTACCCCTACCCACAGCTAAGACCTACTTGGATAACAACACTGGCCCTGTGGAGCCCAGGTCTTTCTCTGTCATTTAGTCACAGTAAGTCAGACCCTAGAGCACTTCTTCCACTAGCTTGTCTGTTCTCTTGACCATGGCCCAGCTCTTCTAGTACCTGGCTGTGTTCCATTGGCTAGTGTCAAAATGATAGCACACTCTGGGGCAACCAGAGGATCACTATCTCAATAGGCTAACATCAAACCACAATCCAACGGGTTGACAGGGCAAGTTGATTTTGAAGGAGAGGAGTGGGAGAGAAGGTCATTGGTTTGCTGGGGAAAACAAATGAGTCAGCATGCCTCAGAATACCACTGGGTCATCCTGGGGCTTCAGGAGGATGCCAGAGGCTTCTAGAGAAAGGAGAAGGCTGCATGAGGGCTCCGGGCCCCTGCAAGAAGGAGGGACAGGTCCCAGAATGCGAGGAAGCTAGGCCTTCCTGCCTTACCTGGTTCTGAAAAGGGCTGAGCCAGCTTTGAGGTTGGAAGCCTGAGAGAGGATTGTGTTTGCCCTGCTGTTCTCTGAGAAAATGCAAGTGGGTCTTTTGATACAATATGACAGAGCTAGACACTCTGTCTCGAATCTAGATAGAGCATTGCCATTTACCCTTCTCTGCCTTTTCCCTCAGTACTCACCAGAAGGGAGGCCCTGAGACCATGATCCAGGAGCCCAGGTCCCAGGTGTGGAGAATATCACTCCCACATTACCCCTGGAGAGGCATCAGAGACACATCAGCTTGGCTTTTGCCTCCAGAGCTGCTCAGGAACCATGACTTTCTCAGAAGTACAAATGCCCCTGCTCCTTGCTTCCTCTGAGACACTGCAAAAGTTATGAGACAGACTGCCTGGTATACCAATGTTGGTTCAGCTCTCTTGTCAATGGATCAATCAATTCCAATCCTTCACCTGCAGAACGACTGCCCACAACCAGTCTTAAGCTAATGATAGAACCTTTGATTAATTCTTTTAAACAGCTTTGAACAGAATTTCAGAACAGCATTTTCTTCACCAAATAACACCGTGTAAACTTCATGGGGCCAAGAGAGGGTGGCATGAAAATCAAAAGCACATTACATGAAATCACTGAAGAAAACTCCCAAAGTATACAATATCAACCGTAGCAGTGTTGTCTGAAGCCTGCCATCAAGATGAATGGGGGTGCCTGGGAGAAACATCAGATGGTATTTGTCAACTCACTGTTCTGAAGGACAAAGCAGGTCATTCCCCAATTGAAGAGAAGCGAGGCAGCCGTAATGGGACAGAGATGTGTGGCCGGAAGGTAAAAATCAAACCTCCTAGAAATAGCACTGCATACAACCAGCAAAATGCATTTATTTCTCATTTAAACAAAAATGAAGAAAGAGGGAAAAATCATTGCAAAAATGGTTTGAGATTGCACAACATCCAGGTTCCTGGGAGAAGACACAGGACTCAGTCCTTATGTTCATGTACCCATCTCACTCCCTCCAGAAGGCATCTCAGCCCTGGAAATGTCCATCTTCAGTCCAGCTCTACAGCCCTCCCCTGAAATCCTCCAGGGCAGCTTGGCCCCTTGGCCCCCCTGCCAAGGCATAATGGCAGTTTCCTCCCTTAACTAAGGCCCTGTGCCCTCTTCCAGATCACACTTGGAAACCAAGTTTGGGTGTCAGCTCCACCCTGCAGCTTCCTCTGACTCTCCATGTCCCGCACCTACTTTATATCATCATGTACTCACAAATGGGCTCTTCACCTGTCACACCTAACACTTGCACCGACCTCCACCATGGCCCACATTAGATTACATTGTGATCATTCCTACATTCCTCTAGCCCATGAGACCAGGAGGTCCCAAGGCACTCCCTGCATGGAACAGAGGACACTGCCAGCACCCAATAAACCCTGGGGTGAGCCGAGGGAGGAGAGTACGGCTGCTGATGTCGTGATCTGAAATGTAGTACAGTGCTATATAGCACTATGTTGTTGGAATATAAATACTAATTCATTTTCGGAACCAATCTATTCAGTAAAATGAAATGTTGGCTTTTTTTTTTCCTAGAGGAAATATAAAAAATTACTGAGACACAAACAGTGGTGTGAGCCAAGGCAGCTGAGGAACGTCTGCCCTAAGGTGAAGTTAATAGAGAGAGTGGGGGAGACAGCTCCTGGAGCTGCTCTGGCAACAGCATTGAAGCCCACCTGTGATGTGACAGTGCCTGCCCACCAGTTTTGCTACAGCATATGCTATGTTCCTACTATGTGCCAAGCACTGTGCTCAGCACTGGGCTGTGCTGTGCAAGACTCTGCCCAGGAAGAGCTCCCTAACAAGCTATACTGACAACTGCACAAACTACAGCCCATTGTGCTCCCCACAGGTCTCCTGGATATAACTGCCATTCCAAAACAAACAAACAAACAAACAAACATGAAACTGACAGTCTGCACAACTCACAAAAAGGCCTTATCAGATATAACAGAAACATGTGTTTTTAGGATTACGTGATGAGTGACCCTCAGGCTTACAGTCTAAGCAGAAACCTCAGAGGAGAATTTGGAAAGACTAGTACAGCGACAATACCAATCTCCGCCCCTCTTCCTAGTTCTAAAATAACCCCAGAGATGCTGAAATGCAGGCCCTCCAAGGTGGGTCATGTGTGAGCTATTTTCAATTCTTCCTGCCCATATCACCACCACCTCCCATTCTTAATATTAGGAAGTCTACTGGGCATAGAGGAGGAAAAGGAGGTAATGTGATTGGAAAAGTAGGACTAGATCATATCATTGTAAAGTACTGGAGAGAGAGAGAGAGAGACAGAGAGAGAGAGGCAGAGAGAGAGAGAGAGAGAGAGAGAAAGAAAGGCTGAATTCAAGCAGGACATTTAAACCAAACACCAGAGCACCTGAGACTGCTCTTCCAAGAAAAACAGGGAGGGGTCTGGAGGTACGTAGAGCAAAGGTAAGGCTCCAAATCCTGTGTGGGGAGCAGAGGCTGAAGTCCCTGTGTGCACAGAGTGTCCCTTTTGGTTACTCCCAGCTGAGTTCCTAAAAGAGTATGGCAAGAAAGGGGTCTCTGTCACCCTCCTCCTCATTCTCATCTTTTATGAGGGGACCAGAAAAATATTCACTGAGTCAATTAAAATAATTTAATGTGTTGTAACAATAATAATAATATTAAATCAATGTGTTATCCTAAGAGATAATCACCAGTCACAAAATATGCTAGTTAGTTAAACATACAGGTACCATACAACTCATCCATTCCATTCCTAGGTATTTACCCATGGGAAATTAAAGCATATGTTCACTAAAGACATGTACACGAATGCTCATATCAGCTTTATTGAGAATAACCAAAAACTGAAGACGCTGTAAATGTCCATCAGCTGAATGGAGAAACAAATTGTGGTGCATACAGATGATGGAATACTATTCAGCAATAGAAAGGAATGAACTATTAATACATTCAACAACAGATGAATCTCAAAATGATTATACTGAGTAAAAGAAGCCAAATAAAAAGAAGAAAATTCTTAATCCAAATTTTTAAATGTTGTCATTATTTTTTCAGTATTTCTACAATAAGAACTTTTTAAATTACAAAATAAATAAGCCAAATTTAGGGAAATCTGCTAATCTTTCTTGTTCCTATGTAGTTCTGTTTAAATAAAATTCTGGGAAACTTATACTAATCTATAGTGACAGAGAACAGAAGAGTAGTTGCCTATGGGGTGAAGAATGAGATTGGAAGGGAGTGGCAGGGAGGGATTACAAAAGGAAATAAGAAAACTTTGTGGGTTCATGTATTTGTTCATTATCTTGGTTGTGATGATGTGTTGATGGGTATATAATATGTCAAAAGTTATCAAATCATACACTTTCAATATGTGCACTTTATTGTATGCCAATTAAACCTGTTAAAAACGACAGTAAAGGATGTTTTGCAACAATATAAACAGGAATATAAATTGATGGATCCCTCTTGAAAAGCAGTTTGGTGATATGTATCAGAAACCTTAAAATGTTCTTATTCTTTGATATTTCCTTAAGAACTGTATCTGAAGGACATAAAATAAGTTACAAAATTTTTACTGCAGAATTATTTATAATGAAAAAATTTGAAACCACTAATATATCTGACAAAAAAAACTCTACTCGAATAAATTGTAGTACACTCACATATTGAAATATTATGTAGCCATTAAAAGTAACATTTATGAGGAGTTTTTAATAACTTGGAAAGATACTTATGTGCTAGTGTTAAGTGAAAAAAAAACTAAGACATAAATTGCAAATATGGTATAAACTAAATTATGTAAAAATATGCATAGAAAAATCTCTGAAATACCTTTAGGATTATCTCTGAGTAATGGGGGTTATCATTCATTTTTAATCTTTTAATGCAAATTTTAAAATGTTGTTACTATTTTTAAGTATTTCATTAAAGAACATATTTTTAATTATAGAATAAATAAACAATATTTAAGGAACTCCTCTAGTCTTTCTTGTCCCTTAAAAAGGTAAGCCCTTATAAAAAAACAGATAGACTTTTTTCAACCCTTGTACTGTGAAAATGTAGAAATGTCTTCTCTGCAAACTGCCACCCTATAACGTGAACCCATGTTCCTTTTTCTACTTTTAGACAACCTAGAGAACCAGCAAATCAACATCACTCGTTTTCACCTAATTTTGTTGCATATTTTGTTCAAACCCTGCTTCTATCTACACCTTGAGTGTGAGCTTCCTGAAGACAGAGGTGAGGTCTTTTTCTTAATGCCTCCTCTGCCACATCCATCCCACCTTGCCACAATACCTAGGAAAAAGCTAAGGATACAAAGGGACACACAAACACGTGCACAATCATGACAAATTCATAATAATGCTATTTCACGTTCTTAAAACACCTCCCTTTTTGAATCAAAACTCCAGCAAAACAATAGTCCTGGGGGCGGGGAGACAGGGTACTTTGGACCAGGTTTTATAAAGAAGAAAATGAGACAAAAGGACTAACTTTGGCTGAGTCTAATTTCAGGAGCCTTTCGCTGACTTCCCTATGTGAACAACAGACAAAAGTACTGGTACTCTGGAGTCACTCACTTGCCTGTGAGCTTCCATCCTGTCCTACTCAGCTTTGTATCTCTAGGCAGGTAAATTTTTGTGAGTGATTTTTAGATGAAAGGGTTAGCAAACTGGCAAAGGGATGGCTATTCAATTGACTCCATTTTCTGTAATATAACATACATCCAAGATATTCTTCAGTTTTTCAAGACCTATTTAATAATTTCTCAAAAATGTAACCCTCTAAACAACGTGTTTCACGAGAGTCTTCGTAGCAGTTCTAAATGACTGACACACTGAGGAGATCCTGCCCCCTTATCTCAAGAGTCTCCCAACCCCCAGGTATGAAGCGCAGTCAGCCCTTGGCTTCTATCATGGTCAGCATCACATAGCCTGCTGGGCAAATATTCTAACATGGTTGAACCTATCTCCATGGTGCAGCAGGCAGTGCATCAAGCTCATAAAATGATTGAATGCTTAAAACAGCTGAAGAGATGGAAGGCACAGAAGGAAAGGAAAGCAAAATGTCAAGAGAGACAGTAAGTGGATACTAGCGGCCCAAACTCAGTACTAGGCCTTGGAGGAGAGATAAGCATGGCTCATGTCCTCCAGAATAAAAATGCCAAGAAGGTTCCATCTTTGATACTCTTCTAGGTAATAGGAAGCCACTAAAGCTATTTTTTATTAAGGACCGATATGTTTACATCTAGTGTGGGATGCCTCAAAGGAGGTCAAGACTGAGAATATAGTGAGGAGACATCTCAAAACTCCGAAAGGAAAATGGTGGGGCTTGAAACAGGGTGAGAAAGAGAAGATGCTAATGAGAGGATGGATACAGCACCATAGTATGTTGAGCTGGCTCACCTCACAGAAACCAATCGTGCATCACTTTCCAAATCCATGCTCAGTGATATCACACTGGTAACCAGAAATCAGTCATGATGGGAGCATTTACACTAAAGAAACTGGCAAATGCTGCAAATCAGAGGGCTTTCCCTTCTCTCTCCCCCTAAAAGCTGGTGTTTACCATTTAAACACACTACTGAATAAAGGGTTTGGAAAGCAGGTGGATTTGGGAGGTAAAGTAGAGATAAGAGTCCAGGATAACCCCAGGATATTTCTAGTCTGGATTTTACAATGGATACAGTTCCATCCATTGAGATAGAAAACACAGGAGAATAAGGTGGTATGGGGTGGGAGAGGAGAAGGTCAGCTCAGTCAAAGACATTTTGGTTTGTGGGATAAGATAACCCAAAGAATGTGGTTGCGGATAGTGACATTCTGTGTCTGAAGCTTGGGAAACAGTTCTGTGCTGCAGAGAGAAGTTGTATTTAAAGCCATGGGTGTGAGCAGGTAGAGTAAAAAAAAGGGGGCGGGTTGACTGAGGGCACAGAATGAGCTTAGAACTCTACAGAACCCAATAGTTTAGAGACTTGCAGAAGAGATGACTGGCAAAGAGAGTGGGGAAAATTCAAGGAGCAAAGGGAAAGAAGGAGTGATCACCCAGGAGACAATGAAGGAGGAAAATTCAACAAATGGGGATGGCATCACTGTCAAATGCTACAGACCCCAAAGAATCCTCTGAGTCTGGCATCAAAGATACCACTGCTCACCCTAACTAGAATAGATTCTGCAGAATGTGTGGATGTGGGAAAGAGAAATAATGCCCCCTCAATATCTGTTTAATCTGGTGATGATGTATCATTGTAACAGTCAAGATTTAACTAAGAAGAAACTAACTATACTAGATACCTCCAAGAAAGGAAATGTAACACAAAGAATCAGTTACCCAAGTGATGGAGAATGGGAAGCTAAGCAACAAATGGCAAGACAGGAAGCCACTATCACCCCAGGGCTGGAGGGACAAAAGAAGGGACCACATGGTGGACCTGGAACTTTGGCAGCCATCCTCTGCAAGGGGGGCTCAGCAAAGGCAGAAGATGTGTGCCAGAAGCTAGAGCTACAGAAGAGGAGAGGTGGTCGCTGACAGTGAGATTGGCCAAGGTAGAGAAAGACACGGGGAAATACTTTGGTTTCTCTCTTCCTCTCACTCTTGTCTTCCACCAGTGCCTCCCCTTTCTCACCATAAGTAAGTTGGCAAGACATCTGGAGGATGTAGTTTCCCATCATATACAGCTAAGTAACAGAAGGGTAGAAATAGATCTGACACCAAACAGGCAAATGAATGACACTATCATTTAACACATTTCATCACATCTAGGATGCCATCAATTATAAGGCTCATCCTGATTTAAGAGATGTTATTATTTTTCAAAAGCCATCTTAGAACTGATGAAATATGGTATACCTGTGGAGACAGGATCAGATGGTACAATGCTTCACAGCCTATCTATTGTTCCATGCATATCGGGTTTTCTTTGCATGAGACTGTCATTGAATCCCAAGTCTACAGAACCATACACTGGCCACTTAAAAGGAGCACAGAGCTGCCAGGTGTGCTTCTCTGCAGGTTCCCAGTTGATCTCCCTTCCCCCAGCCCACCTGGTACATCATGGCCAGCCACATCCTCTCGTTCATTATACCACCGTGGACAGAAATCAAATTTATCTTATTCCTTGATGTCCTACCACATTCTATAATGGATTTCAGTCTTTTGTACAGAAATGCATGGTGTGCCTCAAAAGAAAGGTAATCACTGAGGCAGAGAAAGGAGAAATACAGACAAGAGAAAGGTAAAGCTAAAAATGAATGAGCACATGTAACTCACCTCACACCTCCTGGACAAGGGCTAGTGGTGGACACATACACCTTGTGGCTGATAAGCCCTCCCAAGAGTGACCAGCAATATTCTTGGTGTTTGATGACTGCAGAGACATAGGAGACATCACAATGGGGCAAATGTTCTAGTGGCTGTACCCCTGCCAAGGGGCAACAATGTATCCAGACCACAAGTCAAGCAGGAGTAGGGATTTGCTCTGACTGGCCTTCTGTGTGAGAGCTAGCCCCTAGTTTCTCCTTTTGAAGGAGAGCAAGCAGCCGGGCACCCTGGATAAGCCCTGTGTTGTTCAGCTCTGACTTCATCTGCAGTGTGGATCCATATCAAACAGGGGGGACCTCACGGCTGCTTTCACACAGGCAGTAACTCAGCAGGAAATGAGAATCAGAAACACAAGGACAAGTGCTTGCCTTTGATGAGTTTGACACAGGGGATCACCCGGTGTTTCTGAAACTGTGAGTGCCTGAAAGTTTCCTGCGCTAGCCCAGCCCCCTCCAGCTCAAGACCATGGGATTCCTATTCTTCCCAGGTCTTCCGAGCACAGCTTGTGGCAAACAGGCTGGTCTCAGCTTGTGCCCAAACTGGCATATGTCCTCTGCTGACTTAGGGCCATGAGCTGACATCATTTCCCCTCTCTGAAACCCTCTCAAACCTCAAACCCTCATTACCCCTGTAAAGTCCCCCATGCTCTAAGGCCATCTCATTAAATCACTTCATTCATTCCTTTGTCTATTCAGCCAGTCAGCAATTAGTTACCAGATGCTGGGATGCAGGTATGAATTAAGACAGCCCTGCACCTTCACATAGCTCATTATCTAGTAAACCAATCAGGCTTCTCAGATAAGAAAAAAAAAGTAAAGATTGCATAAACTCTGTTTGAGGCATATACAGGTTAGAGTTGAGGCAAAATTATAGAAGGAGAAAGATGAAGTTTCATTTTAAGAAGACAAGGAGAAGGTCAGTGTTGAGGGGATATTTGATCTCTGCACCAGTTGGGATCTGGATGTAGGCTGTGGGTAGGGAGAAGATGAGGGCATCCCAGATCCTGCAGGGACAGTAAGTGGTGCTGCCTGGAGGGATGAAACATCTGATTTCTTCCTCAGCTTGAAGTGTCAGGTGTGGCAGAGATGAGGCTGGACAGCATATCTCTGGGCAGCCCCAGAGGCATGAATGGCCCCTGCTCAGAGCAGGCATCACCTGCTGTCATCACCTCTGCCAATCCTGACTCCAGCCTCATTCAATGTCTGTGTTGCCCTCCTGTACAGCATCATCATTTAATATTTTAATCTGTCAGCTTGCTAGTTTCTGCATCAAAACTTAAATCATCTGAGGGCAAAAAACCTGTCTTTCAAATTGGCAACACTCATTGCAGCTTTCTCTGCTCTAAGCAGCCTGCTAAGCCCAGGAAGCGGGGGGAGGGGGCACGTTACGGATGAAACAGACACAGCCTTGGTAAAGTTAAGTTTGGGGAAAGTGATATTCAGGTCTAATTAGTTTGTGAGGGTGAGGCAAAAGGATGCATACCAGCAAAAATAAATTATGTATTTTTTTAATTAAGATATTTTTGCTTTTCAGAGAATCCTATTACTGGTGAATGACAATCAGCATTGTACTCAAAGTTTTTGTCATGTAAATTCTGCATTTATCCTACAGCTTTAACCTGTCAGAGCCATTGACACTATTCTTTAGAGGGTTTTCTTTCGTTTTCTTCATGGTTATTGCTTTTCACCTGAAAACAGGAAAAAAAGAGAGTCTGTTCCAAACAGAACATCACTTTAGTAGACCTCTGTGTTTCAATTTCAAAACCAATACTTTCACAATAAACTAGAACAAAATTTCCTTTGGAGAATAGGATGTGAGCAACAATGCCTTCTCTGTTCTCCATCGACCCAAGCCCAGCAGGTGTGACTAACAAGACAGTCAGCATGCTGGGCCACTGAGAAGGATGGTGGCCTCTCTGTCAAGCCCCAGTCTTCTCTTCTGAGGTACTCATATCTGCAGAGGAGAATATAAGAGAAGGCATAGTCTTGCCTTCAATGAGTATGAAGTAGAGTTAGAGAAAATGAATAATGCACAACAAATATAGAACAAAATATGAGAACATGTTACCAAGTGGGATGCCGAATACCGAAGCAACATGACCAGCATAGGCTCTGAACTCTGGGTTCACTTCCTAATACCACTACTTATGGACTTTCCGAAGCTCTCTGGGACTCAGTTTCCATAACTGGAAAATAGGGAAGTCAGGAGACCCACCTCACAGAGTCATGACAAGGGAAATCTCAGGTAGTCTGATGCATGAGAAATCTCCAGAACAGGATGGCTCCCGGTGAGTGCTCCTTAAGGGTTAGATATAGGGCAGGCTGAGTGCAACTTAACGAAGCCACGTAACTATCCTCAGGGTCCTACCACCCCCTGTCGCTGCACATCTTTCCAGCCTTTGGGTCTAACCCTCTCCAGGGACTCCATCTTTGCTCCAGAGCTCCCTCCATGCATGCTGCCCACCTCAGAGGCTGTGATTCCCCAGGAAATGAATGTCCCCTATCCATCCTTTCTCTCTCGGAGCATAGAGACCACTGTAGCGAACGTCAAGGTCAGGAACAAAAGGAATCCAGGAGAAACGCAAGCCATCAGCTAGTGAGAGGCACATCTGAGATGAGAAGGGCCTAGCTCTGGATGACTTCGGAGAGGGACTCAGCTAAATCCACAAGAAGTCCCTGTGCACTGGAGTCCTGATCCACTAGGTAAGAAGTATAACCATCCTGAAGTCATTTTATCTCTGACACATCAGCATTGACCGTAATAAATAGTCTAGTCAGTTTGGTGGAGTCTAATCCACTAGACTACAAACATTAAATGATGTTATTTTTGTCCCTACTATGATCCAGTCAGGAAGCTGAATGCCATGTGGAGACCATGTACAGGACCTTGTTAGTAGCCAATAGCAGCCTATGAGCCCGGCCTGAAGAAACCCAACCCCCAGTTATTCAAGGCAACAGAAATCGTGGAGCAGGGATAAACTATAACCCCACATCTAAATTCCTGAGCCACAGGACCTGTGAGCATAATCAAATGGTCACTGTTTCGCTAAGTTGTGCAGGGGTTTGTTAGGCAGCAATGGATAAGCAAAACACCAGCCTCTTGTATGTCAGGTTTTTATATTCTCAGGCTTACTGTAGCTTTACAACAGCCTCTTGAGCTAGAGTTTAATATACCCATTTTAGAGATGAGAAATCTGAGTCACAGAGGAGTTATGCAATTTATCCAGCATCCTGTAGCTTCTAAGTGGCATTGTGAGGATTCATAGACTACTCACACACAACGCATGGGTCAGCCACCCAGAATTAAGAGAACTTTTCAAATAAATCAGATGTTGTACTTCAGTGACTGGAATTGCCATGTGTGTGTGTGTGTGTGTGTGTGTGTATACGTATATATACACATGTGTATATATACGTATATATATTAATATTGCCATATATAGAGCAATATTGCATATATACATGTATATGTGTATATGTGTATCTATAGCAATATATATTCTATATTTAATATATATTATATATGCTAACACTCTCCTCACTGAAATAAAGTTACTTGGCTGTCAAAAAAGTAAAAGATACTAAATCCCATCCACTTAAGCTGGGCCATGTGTCTAAGCTAATGGACTAACTCACATCAAACTGCTCAGCTGATAATGGCTTGGTGCACTCAGTCTCTTAGAGAAAGCAGAATTTGTATCAATCAGATTTTTCATTGTCTTCCCTGAAGTACCTGAATTGCCATAGTAATTTAGACCTGTGTGCTAGCTATGGTGGATATAGGGGAAGGATTTTTAGTTCTGCCAGCTGTTCCACACCATCAAAGGAAGTGGTGAAGACAGAGGTAAGTGCTTTGCAAATTCACTTATAGGTGCTCTGGGAAAACGCTGAAAACAGACACTCGAGAAATCTGGCTATGATCAGAGGTGCCAGATGTTCCCCCAGACACTTAGATTATGTAGGCTGCAGGCACTCAACTTAATTCAACTCATTTCACCTCCAAAGGGTGGGTGCCTGCTATACCCCAGATCTTGGGAAAGGAGCTACGGCAACCCTGCCCTCAAGGAGCCTTCAGAGGAGGAATGAGCCCAGAGGAGAAATCACCACCACTGCCAGGCTCAGTGCCTGCCCCAGCTGCAGAACACAGCACATCTTATTCTAGCAAAGTCTCCTAGCCCCAGATGGATGTGAAGACAAGTTTAAGTGCTGCATACAAGCACTGAGAGTTCAATGACTATTCAGTATTCTCCAAATGCCCCACAAAACCTCACAGCTGGCAAGTAAGTCTGACTGGATGCCCAAAGGCATCCCAGAATTGCTATCCTGAAATAGATTTACTGTATAGGTAGATGCAGAAAAGACACAGCAAGTGTTCTACAAAATACTTTCTCTTAGGAAACAACAGGTGCCTACTTGAGGATGGAGGGTTGGAGGAGGAGGAGGATCAAGAAACTACTTATCAGGTACTCTGCTTATTACCTGGGAGATGAAACAATTTATACACCAAACCCCTGTGACATGCAATTTACCCATATAACAAACCCAACATGTTCCCCCTGAATCTAAAATAAAAGGAGGGGAAAAAAGCCTGCATACACACACACACACACACACACACACACACACACAGAGCACTTCTCTTGTTTGTTCCCCCTTAGTTTGGGCTCCATCAAAAGCAGGCCCTGAGGCAAGGATTTGAGCACAGGTGTGTAGGAGGTGGTCTCAGGAAATACCAGTAGGGGAGTGGAAAAGTGACTCAGGAAGGGAAGAAAGCTAGTAAAGGCTGGAAGCAAGTTACCAGTGTGGGCAAAACTGGAGCTTAATCCTCTTGGAGATGCCTGGGCACTGGGTAAAATATCTCAGTCATCCTCCCACCTGAGGGAAGAGGGACGGGGGAGTTGGGATGCTGCTCCATCAGTGCCTGTCAATCATTGGTAAGGATAGTTCCTGAAGGTATTAATTCCCTCTGACTCTTGACCTGCCACACTTGGCAAGCACGGAGGGGTCTAGGGGCCAGGGAGAGACCACAGGCAAAGGGCCGCTGCTGCTGGAAGTCAGGCCTACCTGCATGAAAATGGCATGAGCAGAAGGGATACAGGCACGGCACTGACAGCTACAAGCACCCTCTATGTCCGCACGTACCCTCTCCCCTAGAGGTTCAGGGGGAATATGTTGGGTTTGTTACATGAGTAAATTGCATGTCACAGGGGTTTGGTATACAGATTGTTTCATCACCTAGGTAATAAACAGAGTGCCCAATAGGTAGTTTCTCAATCCTTTAGGGGAGAGGATCTGTGTGGGCATAGGGGGTGGTTGTAACAGATATGCCCTGCCCATATGACAGAGACTATCTAGTCTCTATTCAACCTGCACCTTACTAAGCCTGATGAAAGGCATTTCCTAGAAGGTGTCAAGGCCAGATATGAGGCCCAGTCCAAAGCTCACATTCCCTCTGGGGAGGAAGTCCCAAATTCTAAGCCACTATTAGCAGGTCCCACCTGACTCAATAACCATTCTACTCCTCCAGTTCAGCACAGTGGGGTGGGGGATAGAGCTGTCTCTTCCCCATTCGAGCTGGCTATGGGTAGAATATAGGGCCATTTCAGACCTGATTTTGTGACCACCCTTGGGGAAGGAAGGTCTGCTTCTGAACCTCCTGGTAAAAACAAACATAAGCCCAGTACCCACAAAACCATTGCAACCTGGGACTACCTGAGAATAATCCCGATCTTAATCACTGCCTAAGAATTGCACGTTGGGAACTAATATAATCCATTTAGGGTATTTTCTACTTGGAAGGTGAGATGACAGTGAAATGGGAAATGAACTGGTAGCAAAGGCCTGAATTTATCCTGAAATGGCAGAGATGCAAGAACACCATGCCCTAAGCATCTGTTTTGCTCCCCCAATTTTTTGTTAGACATACTTTTGTCTGGCTGTCATAGGTATTTCATAAAATCTCAGGCTTTTATTGACAGGACTTTACCCTTCCAAAGCTCGACCATTTCCGTCAATCAGGATACAAATTCCCTGCAAAGTTAGAAAAGACTCCACGTTCTAAAAAAATTCCCAAGGAACCAATGTGGGGAGCAAAAAACCAAAGCAGTCTCTGAAAAGGAAGCATTTTAGTAAGTCAAGTCAGAAGAGTGGGCATGAGGACATTCTTCTCCCTCCCAAGCTCTTCTTTTTATTGCATACAAGCTGGGTCTGTGCAGGAGCTTGCAGGGAAGCTGTTTTTAAAATTCACAGCCCATCATCCATTATAATTGAAAATATGGTGACGCATAAGGGATGATGTTGATTTTAGAATCAGAATGTCAACCAGGTCTTCTCATTTCAGAAATACATACATCCCTTAGTGCCCTGAAGTTACTGTTGGGCTGAAATTTTTATAAACTCAACTCCAAGTCAAATATTACAGAACTACCAAATGTCACTGAACTACTTATTAAGGGGCTATACCATTCCCCATTAAATCAAAATATTAAAATGTATTTTCATCTCAAAGTTGCTGAAACTCTCTTAGGCAATCCAGCCTCTCTCTTAGAAGCACTTCATGCTTATATGAGGAGGGGGAAAAAGAAACAGCCACCTAGGGATTAAAATAAAAACAAAAACAAAATAAAAACCCTCACCCCTTTAAATTATCCATGAGAACATTAAGGAATAATTTTTATCCAAGAGAACAGCATTTTATCTCTGAAATATCAGTAGTGACCTTAATAAACACTCTAGCCAGTTTGCTGGAGTCCAATCCACTGGACTATAAACATCAAATGATGTTATTTTTGTTCCCTACCATGATTTGTCAAGCTTCTCTTTCCCAAAGGGTGGCAGCTGCCTTAATGATATTGCAGCCCAATTCCATTGCTTTTCATTTCCTTTTTGTTTACGAATACTTAGTCTAGTTCACTTTTAAACTTCAATCTTATATCTGATCCAAAGGTCATTGTCTCTGGGCCCAGTGTGGTCTCCCCCTCATACCCCCTTACAGTGCTTCTGTGTCAGGTAGAGAAGCAGGTAATGGGAAAGACCCCGAGACGTCTCCATGCTTAACTGGCAAAGTAGTGATCCTCCTTTTGCTTGGTCTAAATGATATTCTAGCACATGATCTATGGGCTCCCCCATAGATCTTCCAGCATCCCCCATCAGGGAGACCCTATTCTCCAGAAGATCTCCTTGTGAAATCCTGGCCTCTTTCAGTTGACCACCAGCTGGTGACATTTTCCTCTTTTCCCCAAAAAGGTCTTTAGAAAGACCTATTTACTGTCCCAGAAGTTGTCTACCCTTTAAGGCAATTTCAGCCTGTAAGCACATATGAGATACTTCTTGGGTACCTCTTAGAACCAGGAAATGATGAGTGCATGTGTGGTGGAGGGGTGGTCCAGGCACCTCTCTGCCTGAATGGCCCCCAGCACACCATCTAGAGCTCCACAGTTCTCTTCCCTATACCAGTGGCATTAAAGTGAGTCAGCTGGATATTCTTGGTGCAGCTTTGATAAACCCTGAGCTTTCCACAAATACAACCATCCTATGAATTGAGGCCAAAGAATGCTTTGTCTTATTCAAAATATTGCCAGAAGTCTTTCAGCATTTAAAAAAGTCACGTTGACACAATATGTCCATGATATCTGAATCACCAAAACAACACACACAGATCTGTTTGCATCTGCAGCTGTTGAATTCACAGTGATTCACATGGTGTTGCTGCTGAACTGGCGACAAGCATCTAATTCACTACTTCCTCTCATATGGTTGGCCCAAGCATTTGTTGAAATACATATCATTTTATTATACATTATTTAACTTTTAATTTCTTTGTATTCAGTGAAGACATTGTATTGATTTGTTAGATTATATAAGTGCATAACAGTATCAGTAAACTTCATTTTAGAAATAATAATGGGGACACTAGAAAATATGTGTTGTAAAAACAGGCTGTTGGTTCTGATAGGGTTGAAACTTCATGATTCTTTACGTTTATTTCCATTATTCACCCTGAAACTTTGGTAAAATCCTGTTTGGTCCAAGTTCAAGCCTTGATATCTAAAGGAAAATGTTATTTCCACTAGAGCCAGAATTACAGAAAAAAAGGTCTATTCTGTCTCGGCTCAATCTCAACCCATGTAGGGAGTGGCAGAAAGAAAGGGAATTTCAAGGGCAGAATCAGGGCTATAAGCAACCTAGCTCTCCCCCATGTTCCTGGGGACTGTGCCTCAGAAGGTGACCCTCTCAACACCAGCCTCAGAGCTCGGGATTTTGGTTTGGTTGAGGAAGACGGTATTTCCCCATGTATAGCGCCAAAGCTTTATCACTCAGAACTGAACCAGCATATCCTTATGGATTACCATAAGGGAATCCCAGCAAAAAGTAAATGTTCTGACTTCAGAGAGACTCCTATTTGTTCATTTTGTGGACTGCATACACAACCTGGAAATCTCAGCACAGCCACAAATTGGCCCCTCTTCCTGCTGCCCTGCCTCCCTAGCTGTGGGCTCAGAACTCCACAGGCCTCATCACATTCAGCATCCCACTTTAATTGAAGACAAAGTTTTTCCAATTAAAAACTTCATGCTTGCCTCTACACACACATGCATCTGATATCATAAATTGCAAATTGTTTTTAATGACCTGTTTGGAAAATGCAGCATGCTTTATCCACTTAAAACTTGTAGTCTAGGGTTTAACGGAATGCTGATGGGAGCAAGGAGGACCCAAGGAACGACATGGGAAAGTATCAGATCCACCTGCAGCAGCCAATGGTTACAACCAAATTCTCATCAGTGCGTGACAGAAGATATTCTCCCATAGTGTTTGATATCCAATGCTACAGAGCAAAGTGGGGGCTTATGTCTATGCCACTTCACTGACGGCAAAGGTAATTTACATTCATTATCCAAGAAGGGTGCACACTCTGGAAATTGCCGCAGAGGTTCATGACCCTGGGCTATCTAGCTTCTGCTCCCCAGCCATAACTTATACCCAACAAGCCCCTAACACCAGCTGGGCTCTATCTCCCCACCTTGAACGTATCAGCTCATACCAGCAATAACCAGTAGGGCCCTGCCTAGGATGTTGACCTCTCCTAATCCTCCTGCTCTGCCAGCCCTGATGTATGTGTACTGAGGAGATGAATACTGGGGATCCCAGGGAATGAAGTAGAAAGATTAGACAAGGAAAACCTCACACACCAGCCTTACATTTCCCCACAAGGCAAAGAGCTGGGTTCCAGGGAGCTCCATCCATCATTCATCCACCTACTTGATCCATAGTGTTAGACCGAGTCTGAGAACCTGGGAAGAAGAAACACAGTCTAGTGAGGCGCAGACAGGTGAGCAATGACAATGCAATCGAGCAGTGCCACTGTGGAGTTGTATATGGGAGCCATGTAATGAAGGGAAGGGAGTGCCCCAGGGGATGCCCAGGGATGGATTCCCAGAAATGCTGACAGCATGAGGGAGGCCTGCCAGGATGCCAGGCAGGACAAAGTACAGCAGGAGACAGAGCAGTGTGCACAGCAGACAGAACACAGGAAAACTCCTCCAAGCAGAAAACTGGGTTGTCCTGCAGACGGGGTTGAAGTGAGAGGAGCAAGTGCGGAGAGGGTTCCCCCCTTCGTTCACTCAGACACTGGGCTAGGTGCTGGGCTGTGCTCACACAGAGCTTCAATTCTAGCCCAGGAACAGCTAGGCATCAACTAAGGGCCTTTTAAAACAAGCCAAGGAATGTGGACTGTATCATGAAAGTGGAGAAGTAACATGAGGAATTTTGAGCAGGAGTGACTGTGTGTGTGTATTTGGAAGATCCACCAAGGGCTATGTAGAACTGGACGAAAGAGAGATCAGTCCACAAGCTAGTGGAAAATGTGAGTAAAAGCATTTTACTAAAGACAGAGGGCTTGCTATGAGCCACCACTTCAAAGCAAGTCACCACATTCACACTTCCGATCAAATGGCCTCTTACATAAGAACAGGTGACTTGTTTTGAAGTGGTGGCTCATAGCAAGCTCTCTGTCTTTAACAAGTTTGTCTGGTTCTGATCAATAAAAGTAACAATAATTTTTTTTCTTTTCTTTTTTTTTTTTTTTTTTTTTTTTTTTGAGATGGAGTCGCTCTGTCACCCAAGCTGGAGTGCAATGGTGCCATCTTGGCTCACTGCAACCTCTGCCTCCCAGATTCAAGTGATTCTCCCGCCTCACCCTCCTGAGTAGCTGGGATTACAGGCGCCCACCACCATGCCCAAAATGTAGCAATATTTTCTAAAGATGTTTTTACTCACATTTTCCATTGAATTGAGAAAACACAAATTGTAAAGCTAGGATGATGATGATTCTCTCCATTATGGGTAGTATTTTAAGGAGTGGCTCCCAGGGAGCAGCCAAACCCTACCTTCACAAGAAGAGAAAGATCCTGGAAGGGTGAGGGCAAGATAAGGGAAGAGAGGGACGAGAGGAGTGCTACAGGCTAATGTGATGATTCTGTTTTTTCTCCTCTTCTGCTGCAGTGGCCATTGGGACAAAGTAGTGGTGGAATATTTCAAAAGCAAACTCAAGGAAAAGCTACAGTTTCAAGCAAAGATTCTTGGCTGGTCCCTGACTTGAGTTCCTTCTCCCTAGGAAGACTGGAATTTAATTTCTGGAAGACTGGCATGGAAAGGAGGCAGGAATTGTTAAAAAAAAACGAAAAAAAAAAAAACAAAAAAAAAAAACGGAAAAAATTCAAGTGTGATACAAATGCTTTATTTATGACTTCTAATCAAAGTCACAGTAAATTACTAAAAAGGCTTAAATATAATCCTAACATTAATAATAAAGCAAGATACAGCCATCTTGACATTTCTGATGATAGCACAATAAAGTCAAAATAATTGGTTTTCCTTTGGGAGAAAAAAAAACAACAGAAATAAATCTGGGAAGGTGAAATCAGGGTCTTAGCTATCACATTCCTTTACTCTTGTTGTGAGTAATTTTAGCTTTCTTTCCTACTCCAAATGATGGTCCACTCTCCCACAAATAAAAGCATCATAGAAAAAAGAAAACTCTTAAAATATCATGAACTGAAAAGTGAATATTTTTTCTCACTCTCCAGCATCTTTGTGAGTTTCCTGAACGGTAACATTTTAGTTCTTGGCTTTAAGTCCTGATTATTAATCCCTGGAAGGCAGTACTTAGAGGAGAGAAGCTAGGGCAATTTGCAGCAAAGAGATGTGCACCAAGAAGTATTGGCAGAGTACAATGTGGTGAGATTCTAAGACTGCGGGCTTAAACTGCCCTTGCATGTTGGCTGGGAGGACCAGAGTAAGAAATTTTCTAACTGCAGAGTCAGGGAGAAGAATGCAAACACTCTAAAATGTTTCTTCTACACTAGATTTCATGTCTTATCATTAGTGATTCATTCCTTTGGGTTAGCCATTGCCCTTGGTAGGTTTGTAACCATCAGCTACAAGGCAGGCTGTTATCTGAGATGCACTCTATTTCAAAGAAGACTGGTTTGTGGAATACAGTGTAACACTGCCCCTAGAAGAGTGCTTGTGCATTTGAGAACTTTAAGGAGCAGAAAGAGTTGGAAAAATGAACATTCAGAACCTCAAGTCACCAAACACATATTCACTCAAACTAAGGAAATGTTTGTAGTCTCTCCCCTGAGTCTTCTAGCTCTTATAATGTAAGACTGCTTCCATCCTTTTCCTCTCTCCAGGTGCATAATTATTTCCAGGAAGCCTGAGCAATAATGGTAAGTGCTCCAAAGAGGCATGGCCTCATAAAAGATGGGGCACTCCTAGTGACACACTACAGCAGAAAACACAGATCCTCACTCAGGAAACTTTCCTTGAGAAACAGGCTTTTAGGCAGAATGGAGAGTGCGGTCTTCTTCTGGCTGATCCTTGCCTTCCATCTCAGCAGGTGAGGGAGCAGCAGCCTCTGCCCCTCACCAAGACAAGTCTGAGGAGGGACCCCAGCTGAGAAGATTAATGTCCAGCTCTACCTCCCTGCAGATCCTTGTTTCTCCTCCCAGTAGCATCCCAAGGTCTTGTTCAAGAGCTGCAGTCTGACCTGAGCCTCCAGATGATCAGGTGAAGAGGGTAGAGGTGGAGTAGCAGCAAGCCCAAGGGACGATGGCCCTCTGGTTGTTGAATGGGGCACCAAGGTCTAGCCACCCATACCCACTTGGACATGCCCTGTCTACCACCAAACCCAGAGTTGCTGGGGTGCATTTTATTAAATAAAACAGAATTTTCCTTACAGCATCTGGCCTAAGCTTCAGGCAGAAGCATCTCCAGCTTCCGGCATGAAGTGACATCCTAAGGGTTTCTTGGCAGCATGAGAGAGAGAGCATGGATATGTACCCATGTTCTCAAGCCATATAAATCTGGATAAACTGTATTGCTGCAGAGGAAATCATAAATCATACATCCTAAGGCCAGGATTTCAGTATTTTTGAAGGGTTTCATTTCTCCTCCCTACCAACTTTGATATATGTACTTACTTAACAAGGGTCTGGGGAGGGTTAATTGAATTAATATATGTAAAGTGCTTTTAGTTTGAAGAGAATGTGCAATATAAATGGAAGTGTCACTAAAAAGGTTAATCTAATTTACATCCAACACTTTCAGTTCATAGTGTTAATGAACTATATCCTTTTAGAGAGTGATTAATTTATAGAAATGTGATTATTTTTCTTAATGCTATATATGGGTAAGCTTTTCCTATTACTATAACTAACTTTATAGGATA
The DNA here is from genome assembly GCF_003255815.1 of Theropithecus gelada. Classification (NCBI taxonomy): domain Eukaryota; kingdom Metazoa; phylum Chordata; class Mammalia; order Primates; family Cercopithecidae; genus Theropithecus; species Theropithecus gelada. Next base: position 152,318,806 of record NC_037669.1, read on the forward strand.
ATTCAGCATTTTATAAATTAAAATAATAAATCAAACACTCCTGTAATGGTTATATTTCATTAATTACAAGGAGACATGCATTAGATTAACATTTATCTGTTTTAATTAATTTGCTGCAATGCAGCTATCCATGCAAATTGGAAAACGACACATCAACTTGACATAATATTAACAGTTTTGACTGGTTCTTCCTGAAAATTGATGGGCCTGCAACTGCTGCATTTTTTGTGTAACCATGGTGACCACCAGTTGTGTGACACATGCAGGCTATACATCAGAGAACTGGGAAGAGATTCACACTAAATTCAAACTTCTCCTGAAAATATAATTAACTAAATTAATAAGACAGTATAAAGAAAGAAAGATGGAGAGTTTTGTTTTGGAGTTTGAGTCTCAAAGATTTCTTAAATGTGACCACCTTGTTTTTGTAAGCACCTTATCCTTTCCAAAGGCATCCAGAGCCACTTCCATTTGAATATTCAGAACTTTCTTGGGTAGAGGTGGTGCCACTATGTCCTTTCTGCATGTGATAAAGACACATACCAGAGGGGCTGAGTGATTTGCCCTGAACCTCACAGCTCATCAGTGGATCTAGGTCACATGAGTTGGAGACCATGACCTTTCTTTGATACTCCACAATGATTTTCTAGTCAGACTTGATTGAGACTCCAAAGTTTTACCTAACTATATAATACAGCAGATATCATAGAAATGCAAAGTGGCTGAAGTCACAAAAATGATGTCTCTTTTTTTTTTAACTGGCAATTTTCACATGACAATTTGATGCAGTGATTCTGTAGAAATAAGTCAAACGTTAGCCAATTAAGCATTCTCAGAAGCAATGAGAAAAACACTGACAGACTTTCTGAGTGAGAATTCCACTGGTATCTGCTGGCCTGACTGTTGAATACATTTCAAGGTGGTGAATGTTCTCCTGACTCATGTGCAGAACCAAGTATTTTAAACCGCTGAGGAGCAAAGGCTGCAAGTTGGTTTGGGCAGATAGTCAAATAACTAAAAGGGAAAGGCCTGATGGGCAGCTCCTCCCCATGACCAAAGGAAGGAAGCAGTGCTGACGGGAGAAGGTCATGGGCACAGAGCCCTGCAGGATTTGCAACCAGTGTGGGCAGCAGTGCCCTAGCACCAGTCACCCCCTCAACACTCAGCATTCGCTCTGGGCCTCAGACAGTGCTGGGCAACAGAGGTGAGCAGGGTACTTCCCCCTCCAAGGGCTCACAGGCACCCTGGGAGACAGGTGGCAATGGGAGCCCTGAGAGGGGAAATAAAGGACTGGTGGGTGAAAGACAGAGGAGCACAGATCCCACCTGGAAGTAGCACTTAGTTGGCAGAGGCAGTAGAGTTTGCTGGAGTGGTTCTCAGTCATGGCTGGGCAACAGAAATATTGGAGAGCTTCACATAGATTCCCAGGTGTTGTCCCTGAGCAACTACAACAAAATCTCTGGGTGGGTTCTGGGCATTGGTGTTATTTTAAATCTCTCTCAAGTGGCTGCACTGTGCATCCAGGGCTGGATAAAAGGGGGGACTCTGAAACTAAACTTTCTAGATTTAAATCCCAGTTCTACTGTTTTACTACTTGGGTAAACTGATAAGTAGCTTAACCTTCCTTGCCTCAGTTTCCTCATCTGTAAAATGGGGATAATAAGAGTTCACATCTCACTTGGTGGTTAGGAGGGCTGAATGAGTTAATATTTATAAAGTACTCAGAATAGTGCCTGGTGCATAGTAAGTTCTTGAAAGATGAAAGCATTAACTATTTGGACATTTCTAGAAAGCTCACTGACAGGAGAGAAGGCCAGATAGGCAAAATCAGCAGACTTTTATGCCAGGCTGAAGAGTTTGAGATCTATTTTGGGAGGTCTGGGGCTTCCCTGGAGAGGTTTGTCAGAAGGAGTATGGTTGCCTGTTCTAAGAAGGAGGTTTGGGTAGCAAGGGTGAAGGCAGAAGTTCTCTGAAGATACCTCCAGTCCTGGTCTTTGCTCTGTGAATGCCTGAGCCCCTAACTGAGGTGATGGTAGGGATGGGAGAGGTTGGTGGTGGGTGGCTTTGGTGCACCCACCCTAAAACTGAGACGAGCTGATTTCCTCTGGGATGGGAACTGGTAGCCTGTTACAGCTGCCATCCCCAGATGGTGGTAGCACTCCTGAGGAAGTGGCTACAGAATGTGGCATGAATATTAGATTCTAGATGCTGGTGGTATAGTCTCGTGCCTGTGGAAGTAGACACCCCAGGATCTCAAGGCACCATGCTGTTTGGACAAGCGGCATCACACGCAGTAATAACCTGTGAGGGAGGGAAATCTGAGGCAATTCCAGAGCATTAAGCTATTCTCAAAAACCTTACAGACCTTAGCGTGGAGGGTAAAAGATAGAATTCATGACTGAGATGGAGTTTCTTGCAGGCCTGGTGGGAGTGGCATATATGCTGCCACCCTGACAGCAGTGTAATGGGAGAGTTGGAGAGGCAGTCAAAATTAGAGTCTAGTGCTTTCATTTAAACAAGATGCTAAACAAGGCAGAAGCAATGGGAATTGAGGAGAAGTTCTAGATGGTGATGATAGAATCAATCGGACATGAGGAAGGATGGGTTGTGATATTTATGGAGGGACAAGCATGCTGGAGGACTCCTGGGGCTCTGGCTTGGGTGAATGTATGGAGGATGTACCTTTCACCCAAACAGAGGCCACAGCAGAAGCAGTAGATTCTTGGAGGAAAAATGAGAGCTTGGGTTGGGACATATGGGGCTGTGGCATCCTAAAGGAAACAGATACCGAGTGAGCCTTGGGTGGGGTAGGAGGGTCAAAGTGAGCTAGGGAAAAAAGTATTGATCAGGGGCACCTCTGGCCAATCTCTGGGAAGGATTGATATGAGTAGAGGATCCTGAGCTGGGGACAAGCAAGATCCTGAGAAAGTATTGGAGATAAGTTGCCTGTCCTTAGAGTTAGAAAACTGCTCAGTAGTGAAAGAAATGGGCTTCAAGTGGCCATGTTCCAAAATGTCACCTAGCTCACTACACTGGCTCCCTGGTGCTGGATTGCAATCAACTGCACAGTCTGACACCTTGTCCTGATTCCTGATCTGCTGCTATATGCCCTGTAATGTACATTTACCAATCTGTAAGAGGAGTGTCTGAGAACAATACAATGGCCATATAGAAAATCCTGCCATGACAGTAGAAGAAAAGGCAGCCCGATCAACAGTCTGGTATCTGCTACTCCTATATGATGTCTTCCCGCCCTTGCCATGCACACCTCTCAACATCCCTTTCTTATCCACTTTGGTATCTAGCCAGCTAATATGTTTAAAAGTGTGTATCCTGGCCTAAAATGGAGTCAGAAGAGGGCAATATTTAACCCAAATGAATGACCGTATCAGGAGACCTGTCGGTACAAAGGCCAGCCAGCTGGGATAGTCTTTCTGGTACAGGAGACCCCTGCAAACACATCTGGGACTATACAGTGCAGATGGCTGCCTCCGCGGCTTGAGGCCAAGCATGACAGGAGGTGAGGAGGGCTTCAAGCTGTCTGGATGAGAAGAAACAGGTATTGCTCACTTGGAGAAGTGAGTCACAGAGTGAGGTTTTCAGGGAAACCAACTCTTTCAGCAATTTTGAAGTAAAATCCAAACAAATATTCTTGGACAGCAAGGCAATACCTTCCAGGGCAGCAGAGCCTCGCTGACCTCACTCAGAGCCTTCCTTAAGCAGACATCACATCATTCTGAATAGGTAAGCCTGTGTGAAGAGGGGAACCCATGCCTGCCAGTCTATTCTGAGTTTGTAACCTCAGTTTCACCACCTTGAGCTGTGAGACTTTGGGCAAGCTACTTCACTTCTCAGTGACTCAGTTTACTCCTCTGTAAAAATGAGATTGTAGGTTTACCTCCTTCATAGGGTTGCTACGAGAATCAAACCAATGGACATATATGAAGTGCTTCAAGGTAGCACTTGGCACATAGCACGTACTCAATAAACATTCACTGTTTTATTAGCTCTGGAATCTGTATGCAGAAATATTTGACCTGGCTGAGCTCCCTCTTCACTCATGCCTGTGTGCCAATCACTCTTACCACCTTGTATTTACCTGCCCAGTGCAAACCCCTGCCCCTGACATATGCTTCCCAATGCCTTACCCACCCATCAACATCCCTTTTACTTTCTGCATAAATCTTTCCTGACCTCTATTCTTGCCAACTTCTTCCTTTCCTGCAAGGCTTTTGGGCATCTGTGATGCACAATTTACCATTTTCCCATAAGTCACCAAGTTCTGCAATAGTTTGTGTGATGTGTGATGTGCAATGTTTGCCCTAGACAGAGTGTGAACTCTTTGATAATTGGAACTTGCTTTTATCTTTTTGTTCCCCTCACAGAGAATAACAGGAGGCTGAGAAATAGTAATTGGCTGAAAAGCTAGAGAACAGGACCTAGCGCATGTCTGGAAGGGCTAACTCTCATTCTAACCATTCTCCTCTGACCAGTACTCCCTCTAGCCTCCTGCCTATTTCTTTTCCAAATCTCAGAGCATGATCCTCTGTCCTACACAGTGCCAGGATCTTCAGCTCAGTGCTCTTCCCCAGCTCAGGCCTCCCCATGGTCTATCCTCAAAACCTGTCTTTCCCAGGGAACCATTTCCACAGGGTCCAATTAGTGGTGGGTTAGATAATAACTAATAAAACAATAATCTGTTTCAAGCTGTTATTTGAGTATCATAGCTTCAGTTACCCCATTCCATATAAACAAGTATTATCACAAAGCTTGTCAATACCTTTAAAAAGTATGCCTTTCTGTTTTCTTGGGTAGCAGGGCTTGGAGGAAAGTATGAATTGGGCAGGGGATCTTTCCTTGCAACCCAGATCACACCACATGAGCTCCCCTCCAGAGACCACAACCTCCCACACCTCTGGCACTGGCACATGGAGATATGCTTGTTTATTTACTTATATAGCAAATATTGCTGACCTTTACTCTGAGCTGGCCCTGCACTAAGTGCCAGCGCTTTTGAGATGAATGAAATGGAGCCCTGGCTTCAAAGATATCCATAGACTAGTGAAAAAATAGTGTGTCTTTTTACAAACAAGTCAAGCCAAATGCGTGTGTATGCATGTGCATTTACATTTATATATGATATTTACACACAGGTGCATATCCGCACAAGGAGAGAGAGGCAGAGAGAGACTGAGAAACAGAGAAACAGAGATAACAGTTTGAGCTGAGAAAAGATATGAACAAAGCTATTGGATTTCTAAGTGATCAGAAAAAAAATTCACCAACTCTCAGACACTAAAACAACTGAAGAAGTGATCAATAATTAGTCATTGTATATTTATGCCTTTTACATGTCCCAAACTGGGCTACGTGTTCTCTAAGCACTATCCTGACAACCATTTTACAAGGTAGATCTCTGTCTCCCCATTTTAGAGATGAGGAAACTGAGGCTCAAGTTGTCCAAGATCATCTAACTAGGAAGTAGTAGGGCCAGGTATGGAACTCAAGTTTTTCTGGCCATATGCCCAAATTTTACTTTATACAGGAGAGAGGAAAACATGTAAAATGTCTACATCAAGAAATGACAGCACTAGGGATTACAAACAGGTGTGTTCACCAAGCAAATCACTGTGTACTGCTCATCTCATATCTTGAGGCCAGGCTCTGGAGATATCAGGAGAGTCAGGATGAGCCTCTAGCACTGGTCTCTGAGCCCTGAGGACTAGAGTCAGACAAGAAAACACAGGCATGCAGGAAAGAGAGGCAAGTCACTCAAAAGTAACCAGCCTAGGAAGGTTCCTTATGGAAGGCCAAGTCTTGAGTAACAGTGAAAATTGGGCTGAGGAAGGTGACTTACTAGCCTGCTGCCCAGAGAGTGCAAGAGAGGTAAAGGGTACATTTCGGTCCAAGAACCACAGGCGTTTCAGGATGGCAGCAGGTCAGAGTACACTTTCTGATGCATTGCTGAGGGCTTTTTGGCATTTGTGCTTCAGTTGGAAAAATGACTCTCTTATACCACTAGAAGACACCTGCTACTTACCCAAAGATGATTTAAAACAAGCCACCATAAAAATTCCACACTACCTTTGCCCCTGCAGGAAGTTATGCAGTGTGCAATCTGGAATATTCAAGGATGGTTTTTGAATCTGTGGGAGAGAGAACGAGGTGACTGCTCTAAGCAAGAACACTGGTCTTCATGGTGAAAGCAAGGTCCATTTCCCTCACCTCACCTGCATGCCCTTTTAAACAGCCTTAGACACTCATACTGTGCTCTTCTGTGGGTGGGACCACAAGGGCTCCTGGGTAACTCAGAGATACAAACAGCTCAGCTTCCTTGTGGTCCCTAGACCGGCTTTCAAAACCACTGGGAGGACTGTCTGACAAACAGGGGGCACTGGGTATAGTGACCTTTTTATTCTCATCCCAATGCCACCCCCTCTAGCTGGAGGTCTTGGCAAGTCATTTACCCTGTCATAGAATTTGTTTCTTCATCTGTGAAATGGGCTAACACTGGCTCTGCATGTGTTGTAAGAGTTAGAGATTGCCCACGTAACAGGATTAGCAACAGTGCCTGTTACATACTAAAGAGGGACTCCATACACTGAAATTACTACAATTACACCACACTGTAGTTATTCCGCTCCATCCTCCTCCTAAACTATTACTACATGCTGTTTTTGTAAACCTTATCTCTGCACTCCCATCTCCTTTGCTTGTGTCTCTATCACAGTCAGTACTATACTTTGGACAAATTCTCTCTGCTGCTACTCTCTTAAAATTTTCACATAAAAATCTTCCCTCTCCAACTAAAACAGAAGCTCCTCAAAGAAAGGTAGGGGTGGGAGGGGTGGGGGGTAGCCTTCTGCTACCGGCACAGAAACTTCCAGAGCACTGAGTCAGGCTCTCAGCACACAAGATGGGCACTACAACAATTGATAGTCTATACTTGAGTATTGTTCCAAATGACCTCTATGCCTAGATGTTGGGAACTTAAAAAGGACTGTGTACCAAGTTCTTGAGGTCTTGGGACCACTGACATTTTGCCAAATTGAGCACAAACACTGAGGTATTGTCTAGATTGCATTGTGTTCTTTCTCTTGGATAAGACATGTCTTTCTCTGCCTCCAGAAACTCTTTGGGTCCACAATACCTTACCAGCTTTACTCACAGAACATGCGCATGTGATCTGGTCTCTTCATGGAATCCAAGAAGTATTTATCTTTTTTGAATAGCCAAAATGTGTAAAGGTGAAGGGAAGGAGTTACAATTGCCTGGCTACTGTATGATTTCTGAAACTGGAAATATATCTACACTGAAAGTACAGTGATTCTGTAGTTGTGAGGGATTAACTGCTCGAGTCGAAAGCAAGAAGCAAGAAGCACAAAGGCAGAACAAGCTGTGCACCACAGACACAACATCTTACACAAGCCTGAAGCTGGGAGCACATGCTTCCAGACAGTTGTCTGGAGGGTGCATGCAACTCTGTGAGAAAGCTTGACTCCAGATTCCCAATGTTTTTCTACACATGAATACAGAACTGTATGAAAGAAGAATCTATTTTTTTGTTCAATCTTCACATGTCTTCCTGATTTGTGTGTGTGTGTGTGTGTGATGGGAATAACAATGGTATGAACCTTAAAAATGGCAAAGTCAGAGGCAGGGTGCATAATACATAAAACATACAGCTTTGTTATTTCAAGCATTTTTCAGAGATCATATGATTTGGAAACATAAAATACAAGTGCATTGTAATAAGGAAAGTCAGTCCTGTAAATACTAACTAAAGTGTCATAATAAATGCCTCTGTTGTAATCAAATATTACACGTCTTGGGGAAAAAAAAAAAAAAAAAAGCACTAGCAAATAGAGCTCTTTGCAGCCCCCCAGTGGTTGGAGGGGGAAAGAAGCGAGAACAACGGGAATTCAGACAATTAACTTTCAATCTGCAGGGCCAATAAATGTTTTACCCTGGACAGACAAACGTCTAGTTGTTTGTTTGTTTGTTTGTTTGTTTTTGAGACGGAGTATCACTCTTGTTGCCCAGGCTGGAGTGTAATGGCACGATCTCGGCTCACTGAAACCTCTGCCTCCCAGGTTCAAGTGATTCTCCTGCCTCAGCCTCCTAAGTAGCTGGGATTACAGGTGTGTGCCACTACACCCAGCTAATTTTTTTTTTTTTCTTTTAGTAGAGATGGGGTTTCTCCATGTTGGTCAGGCTGATCTCGAACTCCTAACCTCAGGTGATCTGTCCGCCTCGGCCTCCCAAAGTGCTGGGATTACAGGCATGAGCCACCATGCCCGACCTGATAAATGCCTGGTTTTAACCAAGACGTGAATATGTTCTAAGTCGGATGTTGGTTAAAATGCACATAATTATCCACATAAGGTGAATCATTGAAAGTCTGGGGTTTTTTTTTTTCTTTTTTATCTCTCTCCTTCTCTTTCTCGCTTACCTCTATGAAGTTTCCCAGTCTGACCTGCGAACTCAGCCGCGCATTATTACTACTTACACCAGATCCCCTTCCCAAATGATTTCTTCCCTGTTCTGCACTTGCTGTGTGCTCTTCACCCTCCTTCAAACTTCCGTTTGCAGACATCTGCTTATATCAGTTACTGTGCTACAAAGTGACGAGAAATCTCCTCCCCCCCAGCCCCCAAAAAAGTAATTTGCCTGTTTAACAAAGTGTCTATATTGGGAAAGGAGGGGGAGATGTTTGGAAGTTCATTGTTTTTTTATTCTTGTCTTCACCAAAACAACAGTCTCTCAGCTTGATCCCTTCATATCAGCCACTTCTTTACCGCACTCTGAGGTATTTTCATAACGAGTTTTTCTCTCATGAAATTTCTCATTTCTAAAAATAGGAACTGCCTGTCAAGGATATACCAAAAAAAAAAAAATGTTGAAAAGAAATAGAATGGCTGCTTATAAAATATTTTCAAAAGATGACACCAAAAGATTTTAAAATTACCGATAAACATAATCTCCCATGTTCTTCTCAAATGTATCACACCTAAGTTATTGGAGGGCCAGTTCCTAAGGCCAGACAAGGCGAACTGCCTGCCTCCAGCTCTCCCCAACCTCCAAGAATATTGCAGCCTGATAGGCATTCCCTCCCGTAAGCTGGTGGTCAACTGTAGTTCAAAGCCAGCGTCCGAATCAGGCTGTCTCTAACAGGGAATCTACTTTCTGACAGGCGCAAACCCCTCCGCCCTCTGATGATTGCCAGGCAGGATTTGGGGACGAAGTACCCCCTCATTGTCACCTGGCGGATTTGGCCACAGCCCACAAACCAAACGCACGCCCTACTTATGAACAGCGCAGAGAATCAACAAGTTATCACTAAGCTGCGAGCCCCAGCTAGGATCTGCCACAGCCTTTCCTGAGCCCACCACTGTTCCCCATCAGCTCTGCTCTTTCCTCCCCTCCCCACCCCCTGCAAGCACGTGACCTCCTGTTTCAGACACGGCCCCCACCCCAGGGCTCCCGGCGCTCCCAGGCAGCTGTCGAAGTCCGGGGTTCGCCGGCTTCCAGGCTCGCCTGACCGAGTCAGGCGTTCGCTTGGATCTAGCTTCCTTCCGGGCGGGAGGTCAAGCTCTTCAAAGGAACAGGATGGGCAGGGGAGTGGTGCCAGGTTAGGCTCCTCGGTCCTCGGGAGCCAGAGCGAAGTAGGAGAGGTAGCGGGGAGCCTGACATCCCGCGCTTCTTTCGGACCCCGCCGCCGACCCGGAGGCCACGCGTTCCCCGGGGAGCCAGAACCGCCCTGGGGGAGCCTGAGGAGTGTCAGCGGGGCCTTCCTTGGAGCCTACAAGTTTCCACTCCATTCCCGAGCTGGGAGTTGGCAGACAAGTCACAGATCGGCTCCCTACTTGAAAGCACCGCCGCTGATCCTTCCCTCCCCCCCACCCCCCACCTCGCCAGGCAGGAGCAGACACCTGCTTGTCCCCGCGGCGCGCCAGCGCCCTGCTCGAGCCGTCCCTGGACCAGAGCTCGAAACTCACCCACTGCGCTCCCATCCCGGCACAGACAGCCCTCAAAGTTGTCCGTACTCCCCAGACCTCGCCTTCTGCTTGGCCCCCGGACCCCGCCCAGGGGTTGGGCCGGCGTCCGCGGGTGGACCTCTCTGGTCCGCGGCGCATGGACCTGACTTCGGGGATCCAGGGCGCACAGAGGCCACAGAAGCTGCGGCAAGGGAGGGTGGGCAAATCCAGCGTGAGCCCGGGTCCTTGCCGCTTTCACCCTCAAGCCTGCCCTGCCTCCCTCCTGGGAGAAGAGCAAACTTCCCCAGCACCCACCTTTAGCCGCGAAGAGGCGGCGCTGCCGGCTGTCCCCGCCACCGCCGCTGCCGCTCCCCACGCCCAGCGCCAGCAGGAGCGGCACCCAGTACAGCCGCCCAGACAGCATCTTCGCAGCCGCCGCCAACGAGCTGCAGCCGCCGCCTACTGTCCGCGCCGGCTCTCGCCTCCCGGTGCCTGCCGCGCCGTGGGCCGCCTCGCCGTGCCCGATGGGTGCGCTTCTAGCGCCGCCGCCGCCGCGCTCGGCCTCCGGTTCCCGCCGCCGCGCCGCTAGCTCGCCGGCAGCCGCCGCGCTCACTGGCGCGGACCCGGAGCGGCTCCGGCGCTCACCCCGGGACGGCCCGTGACGTCACGGAGGGAGGGAGGTGGCTCGTGCATATTCATGAACGCGGGCACCGGCGCCGGGTTCGGCGCTCCCAGCTCCAAGGCCCCGACCCCCAACTTTCCTCAGCCATCTCCACGCTCCGGGGCGCTGTCCAGGTCCTCCTGCCCCAGTCGGGACCCGGCCCCCAGAGGACGCCGGTGGGCGGCTGCGGGGAGCCCTCCAGCCCGGAGCCTCCACTCCGGCTCTCCGAAAAGCTGCCGCAAGGAATGGAGGGCTCCCCCAGAAAGTGGTCACCCGAGGCCTGAGGGTCGTCTGGGGTGGTGCGGGGGACACTGTCCTGCCATGCCCTTTGAACTGATATCTGGGCGGAGAGGACTGGCTGGCGTCGCTAAGGGTCTTGCCCTTGGCTGGGTCTCTGGGCGCTCTACGTCGACTGGTCTGGGGAGGGCGCCAGGCGCACACTAGAGCAGCGCCTAGTGGTGCTAGGGGTTGTCGGGCAGAGTAGACAGCCTTGGACCTGGATGGCAATGGCCCGGCTCCGCGTCATCTGCGAGAAGCAGGGGCAGCTGCGGCTCTTAGAAGCTGGTAGAACAGCTAGATCAGAAAATTTGGGGTGCTGGGCCTGCTGAGGCTGCAGTGGCGGGGGGGGGGGGGGCAAACTTAAAATTCCCTGCGGTATGGTGCCATGCAAGAAGTTGCCACCTTTGTGTTGTCACTCCACATCTCTGAGAACAGGCTACTTGACGTCATGCCTTGTAAAATCTGGTGCCATGTAGTATTGTCAGTTTCCTGAGTGCAGGAGCCAGTGCATATCTTTGCATCTTCAACCATCTCTAGGCCGTGAAAGGATTACAAAGGTACTCATAAACAAACAAATAAACAAACAAATAAATAAATAAGGACTCAGAATAAATCCTTGACCATATTTACCTAAATGAAATGCCAACGTCAAACACAATGCAGAGTTTATAAGGAATAGTTTGGAAATAAAGTAGATATGGAAATATAGGAACAAACAACATTATTTATTTAGTCATTGATTCAAGACCTTTGCTGAGCATCTAGACAGGCTGTATCACCCTGACAGTGAGCACTGGATTAGCCGTTAGAGATCCAAAGACAGAGGAGAGAATGGGTCCTATCCTCAAAGCTTGTGTTCCCTGCTTGGGGAGCCAGAGAGGGCAGCAAAGGCAATTACAATCCCTTGTAAGTGTTATGGTCCTGCACATTCTTTATGTTGCTAGCTATGAGCCTATACAAATCAATTAACAAAATGTATATATTGCAAGAGTGCCTAAACAGCATCCTCTAATTAATAACTGTAGTTTGAGGTACTCAACAAAGCCATAAAATCCATTAACAGCACTCCTGCAGCTAAGCCTCCCTGCGCTGCCCTGGCAGCTCACCCAGAGCCTCTGCAGTGGTGAAAGCCAACTGTTCAGCATTTCAGGCACCAGGATGTGCTTGGGGACAGCAGTAAATCATGATGGCTACACAGGGCTCAGACCCATGTGGGGCTCTTTACCTTCAGGGCTCCTTTAGCCCACAAATCAACATGTGTACTATTATTCTCATTTCACACATGATGAAATAGAGGCTCAGGGAAGTTAGGTAACTTCCTTGTTCAAGGTCAAAAATCTAGTAAATGCCCCAGGCCAACACCAGGACCTTGCCTTTCTCAGATGTTGGTTTCAGAATCTAGAAAAGATGGTATGGAAAGGTGGTAGCTGACCCAGGCAAACTCGACAAGCCAGAAAATGGAAGAGAAATGTAAATTTGTCTCATTTTCTTCCATTTATGCTCCACCCAACCACATATCAACCCTCCTCCCTTCATTTTCTCTAATAAGTAGACCTATCTTCCTGACTCACCTGCGCTGCTCCTTGGTGTCCTTATACTGGGCTTTTGTTAAGATCACTTGGTTGGTCCTAATAATTTTACATGAAGTTTCAAATTCAGACCAAATAATGAGAAAGAGGGGGAAATGTAGCTTATTAAAAAGCATCTCCAAGGAGAGATCGCCAGGAAAGAACAGCAAAGAAAAACACTAGCGGGTGGGCCAGTGACCAACAGGCACAAAATTGCCAGCCTCCATCTCCTCCTCTACCAATGAGGGTAATAACAATGCCTATTGTGGTAGATCCAGTGCACTAATGGCCATTTGTCCATGCCTCTCTGAATCTGTTTCCTTTGGATGTGCCCTCCCACCCCAACTCTGAGCTAGGCCATATGATTTGCTTTAGTCAGTGGGACAGTGGCATGCATGTTGCCTCTTCCTGCCTTGAATCCCTGCTACTGACATGAGAACAAGCCTAAGCTAACCTGCAGAAGGGTAGGAGACTGCATGGAGTAGAACTGAGCTGTTTCAGCCAGCCAAGGTCACACTAGGCTGGTCAGCACCAACTGACCTACAGGCTGGCTAACCACAGACACATGAGCAAGCCCAGGTAAGTTCAACCAAGATCAGCCAAGCCTGGCTCACATCAGAACTATCCAACTGACTTATGAGATACAGTAATTGGTTGTTGCATTAATTCATTATGTTCTGGAACAATTGATTGAGCAGCATTATGCCTACTTAATAAGATCATTACAAGAAGTAAATTTTAAAAATATGTTAAACAGTATGGTGCACATAGTCAATGTTCAATAAATGTAAAAATATCTTCTTCTTATCCTACTTCCTGTATCTCTGAAAACAAGGGTGCCAGTCACACATTTGATTTGATTCATTTGGGGAACAGGCAGCACTGACCTGCCTTAGAGGAGATAAAAGTAAGTAAGTTCAGCCTTAGAAATATTCAGACCACAAGAGCTTTTAAGTCCACATCATTTGTATGGAGCACTACTGTGCTGTCTGCTTCTGCTGGGCCATTGCATATGCAAAAGATGGGGTTAAAGTTAATGAGTCCTCATTCTTTCCATGCCAGGCTTTACAGTGGAGGATATACATTCCATACCTTCTTTAATCTTTGCAACAACAGGTGTGCTGTGATTTGAATATGTGTCCCCTCCAAAACTCATGTTGAAGCTTAATCCTCAATATGGCAGTGTTGAGAGGTGAGACGTTTGGCGGGGGACTGGTTCATGATGGCTCTGCTCTCATGAATAGATTAATCTGTGCATAGATTAATATATTAATGTGTCAATAGATTAATGGGTTATCTTGGGAATGGGACTGGTAGTTTTATAACAAGAAGAAGAGAGACCTGAGCTAATACATGATGCAATGCCCTATGCCACCTCTACAGAATCCACACCAGCAAGAAGGGCCGCACCAGATTTGTACTCTCAACCTTGAGCCTGTCTCCATAATTTTAAGAAATAAATTTGTTTTCTTTATAAATTACCTAGTTTCAGATATTCTGTTATAAGTAACAGAAAATTGACTAAGACAATGTGCTATTTTCACTGTTTAATCATAATCAGATTACTGGCTCAGAAAGTTTGAGCAACTTATCCATATTTGCATAATTGTGCAGAATATCAATTCATGTCTGCTTAATTCCAAATTTCATCTTTCTCCCACACATCATGACTTTGGGAGAGGCATGCAGGATAAGTAAGCAACAAAAAATAGTTTCAAATCAGAAAAGATAGCTTTGGGGATTTGATTTTTAAAAAACCTTTATCTATCACCACCTCTGAATAAGGACCATTTAAATAGCCAATTGTCACCAAAGTAGAGACACAAGTCTCTGAATTTCCATTATTTATTCTAGACTTATCATTGTGGCATATTCCTCTAAAGACTTTGTTCAAAAAATGGTGAACAGGGCCAGGTGCAGTGGCTCATGCCTGTAATGCCAGCACTTTGGGAGGCCAAGGCGGGCAGATCACGAGGTCAGGAGTTCAAGACCAGCCTGGCCAACATGGTAAAACCCTGTCTCTACTAAAAATACAAAAATTAGCCGGGTGTGGTGGTGCATGCCTGTAGTCCCAGCTACTTGGTAAGCTGAGGCAGGAGACTCGCTTGAACCCGGCAGGCGGAGGTTGCAGTGAGCCGAGATCATGCCACTGCACTCCAGCCTGGGTGACAGAGCAAGACTCCATCTCAAAAAAAAAAAAAAAAAAAAAAAAAAAAAAAAAAATTGGTGAACAGGACAATGTAAAGCTTGGTCAGTCTAAGCCTCAAGTCTGGGGCACCACCTGGCAGTGCAATAATGAATCTCAGGTAATTTATCTGGGTCAATAGTTCTTAATAAATAAATAACTCCCCTATTCCAGAAAATAGAATCTAACAGGCATAGGCCCCATATAAACATAGCCATTTCCTCTCATTTCACCAGGATCATTAATGCCTTGCCCAATTAAGCACCAAAACACAGGCCCTAAATAATTTAAGCTGGGTAATTGAACAAAATAAATAAATTATATACACTTATGGAAACTTATTTTTAAAAAGAAAATTAAACTGAGACTTTCTCCATGACCCAGATTTAATTCAACTAAAAGTAACTTAACTTTAAAAGAAAGGCTGAAAAGCTGATCTTTACAGAACTAGAGTCATTTGTCGTTCTCTTTTCCCATCTTGACAGGTAAGACTGGGGCTTCATGACCCTTGAAAAACCGGATAGTTTGCAGAATTTTTAACATTGTTCTTGGAAGTTTTTATGCTGTTGCTGCTAAAGGAGCTTCTTTTTAAAAAAATTTTAGGCATTTCTCTTCAGGAAAAAGTTAAAAAAAAAAAAAAAAAAAAAAAAAAAAAGCTTGTTCACAACCAAATCCAGTTCAGCACTGTTTGGACATGAGTGTTTTATGCTTGGCAAGGTGGAGTGCCCTGGCTGAAAACAAAGGTGTCATTAATTATAGCAAGGCATTATTCCAGTACACTTACGTATACTTTCCTTGGAATTTTATACCCTGTGGTGTTTTGCCTGTTTGTTTTTTTAAGCAGCCATAAAATTGTGTGGCTCTTGTTCCATTGAGATGGAATCTATAGCTCTTCTCCTTGAATCCAAGCAGCCTTGAATCTGAGCATTGTTTCTATCAGTAGACTGCAGCAGCGGTGATGCTATGTGACTTTCCAGACTAGACAATAATGGTGATGCAGCATCTGCCTTGCTTGCTAGGATGCTCACGTGTGGAGACTGGAGCCTCCATGTAAGAATTCTAACTACACTAAGGCCGCCATGTTGTAAGGATCACAGGCCATGTGGAAAGGCAATATATAAGCACAGTTTACAGCCCCAGCTGAGTCCAATATTTGAGTTATCCTGAAAGTTCCAAATAATTCTTCCCCCTATGCCCTGCCCAAATTCCTGACCCATAGAATCCATGAATGTAATCAAATTGTTGTTTTTACCACTAAGTTTTGGTGTCATTTATAATACATCTAGAGGAAATAGAACATATTTATTTTCATTTGTTCCCTACAACAAAGGCTGGGAAAAGATAAATATTATATTTCGAGGCAAGTCATGTGTAATTTTGTAGCTCAGATGTTGAGACTTGTAGAGGCCAAGGCAAGGAATAAGTGAGCTTAGTGGAAAGAAAATGATTTCTAGAATCAGACAGACCTAAGTTGCAAACCCAGCTTTCCTGTTTTCTAACGATGTCTGACTCAAGAAAGCTACTTACTCTGAACCTCGGTTTCCTCATCTATAAACTTAGACTAATGAAGCAAGGTTATTTTTAGAGTTAAATGAACTGTAAACTGCTGAATTCTTTCCATGCCAGACGGTAGGGATACAGTAAATAGGGCCATTGATAGTTATAATGGACACTCACCCAGGGCCACACAGGTTGTGGATAGCCTTTTGCCTGACTTGATCTAGTATTTGGTGTTTTTGATGCAGGTAAAGTGTGGACAGATATGGACACACATGGCACCACAGCAGCTCCAGCCCCACCAGCACCTTTGCCAATCCTGCCACAGGAAGCACCAGCCCATGTGCCCTGCCAGAGCAATTCAGATGTGTCACAAGTACCTAAATCTATCTGCTCTGTGTCACTCCAGGGCTTTGTTCCACTAAGGGAAATGAGAAGGAACCTACCATTTATTGAGCACCTACTATGAGCCAGACACTGCACATATTACCTCAGCCCTCCAAAAGTCTAGAAAGGTGATTTATCATTTCCAGTGGACACCTAGGAAAATTAAGTTTCAAAGAGATTCAGCAACTTGCTCACAAGAAATTAAGATGCACTCCTAAAAATGAAGAAGCTGGAATTTGAGCTGTCTGAGGTCTGCCTGACTCTGAAGCCATGTTTTTCCAGCCAAGTGAGACAGTGTGTCCAGCCTCCACCACAGCTGTAGGTGCAGGGTTTGGACAGAGACCAAATGCACTGCCCTGAGTCATTCTGGCCATAATCCTAGATTTTACACAGAAGTCCTTGTCTTTCATTTTTTTCTGAAGCTTCCCAGGTTGGAATCCTATTTCCCCACTGTCTCAGTTGGTACTGGAGATCTTCCCTAGAGATGTTGCTTTTTCTTTTATTTCCTTTCTGTCCCTAAGGGCCTGACTCAAACTCCACACCCCAGGCTGTCTCCTGACTCTGTCCTCTCCTGCAAGGCTTTCACATAACCAGTGGTTTGATCATCAATACCTAGCTCTCCTATAGTGCTCAGATACTTTCCAAGACTCATCATGACTTATTGCAGAAGGCTGAAGCTGCTTAACGAAAATTCAAGTTCCTCACCAGCCTGGCCTCAACTTCCATTGATAACCTGACCTCCTGTGACTCCATTTCGTGTAAACTCTGTTCCAGCCAGTCTGGGGACTCCACTATTTTTCAACGGGGACCGCACCAATCCTGTTTCTACACCTCTGCTCACGCTAGACCCTCTACTGTAATGGGGCTGAATTGTGTTTCTCAAAAAATCTTGTGTTGAAGGTCTAACCCCTAGTACCTCAGAATATGACTCAGAATAGGATTGTATTTGAAGATAGGGACTTGAAAGTGGTAATTAAGTTAAAGTGAGGTCATTAAGGTGGGCCTTAATTCAATATGACTGGTGCCTTTCCTTCTAAGAGGAGGAGATTTGGAAATACCATGTGAAGACAGAAAAGACAGTCATCTCCCAGCCCAGAAGAAAGGCCTCAGGAGAAACCAACCCTGCCAACACATTGGTCTTGAACTTCCCACTCAAAATTGTCATAAAATAATTTATTAAGCCACCCAGTCTGTGGTATTTTGTTATGCAGCCCTCCACACTAATACACCTACCTACAGTCTCTTCCTCTTTCTCCCCAAATAACTCTCTCAGTCTTACCTCCAAAGTAAGTATTTTTCTACCTCCCCAAGCACTTGCTTACCTTAAAGTCTTCAAGAGGCTTCTCATCACTCTTAAAATAAAAAAAAATTAAACCATTTTAGTCTAACTCACAAAGCCCAACTTATTTCTGCCTGTTTCTCTGACCTCTCCCTCCTTGTCTACTGGCCTTTGGTTCTTTGAACACAACCACCTCCTTCCTGACTTTGCTTTGAACGACTTGCTGGGATTGTGCTTCCCTCTTATCATCACATGGCATTGAGGTTTCATCTTAAATGTCACTTCTCCAGGGAAGTCATTCCATTACTCTATATAGCATTTCTTTTTTAATTCTCTGTGATCACTCCTTGCTGATATTTTCTTGCAAGTTTACTTGTTCATTTATTTCCAACCTCCTCCCAATAGAATCTAAACTGCAGGAGAGGCAAGACTCATGTGTCTGACACATGGGTGCTAGATAGTTATTTATTGAGTGAATGAATGAATGAATACATGAATGAATGGTTTACCTTCTCTGAACAGAGCACTTTTTGTCCTGCATCCCTCTTTTTTGACTGTTGACATAAACATCCTATTGAAAAAACACTTAAATGTATATTCTTCTTATAAAAGTCTAGAACTTATATTTTCATGTAGCTTGAGCACGATACTGAAAAATTCATACTTGTGGGTAAGGGTTGGTGTTGAGTAAGAGAACATTTTAAAAGGTGAGTACTACAGATACTGTTTTCATTTTATGCATAAGGAAATGGATGCAAAGAGAGGTTACATCACTGGCTTAAGCTCACACAGCCTGGGCTAGATCCTAGTTTTCTTGAGTTCTGGTCCAGAACTCTTTTTTCTGTATCGTGTCTTGGTACATAGTCAGAGACAGTAAGTACAGTGCACAAAACCAGTGCTTAAAATGCCTGGAGCTGACTGATGTAGGAGTCAGGAAATGCTTTCCACACAAACACCCCAATGGAGAGATTCCTGTGAAAGAGAAGAGAAGGGTTAAATGTTCATTTGCTTTCCCAACTCAAAAAGCAGCCTATGCCTGCTCTTCAGAGCCTCCTAGTCTAAGACCGACAAGCTGACTTGCTAGACTGCTCCAAGGAAATCATTTCACCTAAGTAATTTTAAAGTTTTATGTCTTTCTATTTCTCAGTATTTAAGAAATTTTTTTCCAGGTTGGCATGGTTATGTGTCGTGAATCATGTGTCCAAAGGGGACAGGATATATTATTATATCACCTTCATACAATGTTCTATAACACCTGGGAATGTCAAAAAGTGGTGTAGAGTGGATGGCACATGATAAATGGTATATATTTGCCAGTGGGGGAATTGAAGGACATTAAAAACCCAATGCCATGCCTAAATGGCACAACGTGGCTTCATTCCCGCTTTAGTCTATTAGTAACTGAATATTAGAGCCTGACTTTATGGTAAAATATATCCAGCTACTTTTTGACTTTAGGGTTCAGGGATGAATACTCTTAAAGCAGACTACTAAAATCCATTGTAAATACATTTCCTTAAAACTGGTCTAGAGATTGATTTAATGCTGCAGCTAACTAGGAGGAGTAAGAGAGAGAGTGAGAGGAAGAGAGAGAGAGAAGGGAAACTTCAAAGAGGAGCTACACAAACAATGATTAAGGATTTTTGAGTACTTATATAATATAATTGATATACATGAATATGAAACTTTGCACTTCACAAAGAAAGATTAAGGTTCCTTTAAACTCTTCATAGAAATTGACTAGATGCCTATATCATCAAGTGCTTAAAACAGGTCTGTAATTAATAAATTATTTAAATAGTTAAGCTGTCACTCAAAAGTGAACATGAAATCCAGACATTTTTAGATACCCAGTGCTCATTAAAACCAACAGGCCTTCATGAAAGAAAACTTTAAGATGAAAGAAGGCATTGTGAACAACAAAAATATATTGATCTAAACAAGATTTAAACAAAATTAAAATAAGAGTTAAATAATGAGGAATCTGAATGGGATGTAAACAAAATAGGAACAAAATACTAGACAACAGTAACATGAAAACTAAAATAGAGAGATCAAGATTAAAATATCCCAGGTTCCATATATTGTTCAAAAGGAGAGTAAAGATATAGAATACTTTTAGACTTTTCTCATGCAAGTGTTCTTGTCAAAATTTTAAGGGTGAACAGTTAAAGATTAGATAGAGAAAAAATAGTTTTCAAACAATCAAGAAGAAAAGGGGAAGGAAAGGAAACCCATCCAATAAATGATGGTAAAGGAATAAAACATGAAGCATTGAAAAGTAGATGTATTAGACCAAAATAAATTGATATGATAAGTCCCTATATACCATACTAAAAAGAGAAGGATTACACTTACATATTAATAATAGAGATTCTGAAGTTAGATATATTTTAATGCTATCATATGTTTGCAATTGGCACACCTAAAATATAAGTACACAAAAAAGTTGAAATGTACAATGTATATGTGTGTATGCATGTATATTTACATATGTATTTTATTGTGTATACACATAGATATGTGTGTGTATACATATATATAGATCATAAGTGTTGCTTTTTATTTTCACATAAAATAAAATTTAAGGCAAAAAGTTCTAAAATTAATGAGGATCACTATTATAAAGGCAAAATTTTCAATTTGTCAGAAAGACATAACAGTTCTAATCCTCCATGCACTTAGTAACATAATCTCAAAATATACAGAAAAGCAAAAATTTACAGAATAAAAGACTCACAAATTCACATTCATAATAAAAGATGTTAATGTACTTCATTTTGCAATTTGGGGATCAAAACAATAAACTCTAGTAACAATAGAGACAATTTGAACAACACTATTAACTCTGCTCAAATGGACAAATTTAAATCTAGCAATTAACAATTAAAGGAAACAATTTGATCTTCAGGCACAAGAGAGCTATTTATAAAGCATGTCTCAATAAATACTAAGGAATCTCTATCATGTAGACAATATTTTTATTACTATTATACTAAAATATAATAATTTTTAATACGCACATATGTGGAAATTGAGGGGAAAATCTTCTAAATGGCCAACAGATAAAAAAGAAAATAAAAGTACAAATTAGAAAACATTTAGAACTGAACAACAGTGAAAATACTACATATCAACACTTACAGAATGAAGCTGAATAGAATTTAGAAATAATAGCCTTTAATGCTTATCTAAGAAAAGAAGAAAGTCTGGGGACTTTTCTGTTGAGTATCCCAGACAAAAAGTCATAAAATGAACAACAGTAGTTCTTAGGATTGTGTGATATTGCTAAAGCAATAGAAAAAACAGAGAAATGGAACAGAATAGATCATTTGGAAATAGAAACATATATGTGTAAATATTTAATGTATGCTTAGAAGTCAATGAAGGAAAAGATGGACTACTCAATCAATGGTAATAAAATAATTTCAGATGGAACAATGGCTTAATCTAAAAAATACAAAGTTATACATTTTAGAAAAAAATTTTAGTAGAATATTTTTATGACTTAAAAGTAAGAAAGAATTTCCTAAACACAAAAGGCACAAATCAGGAAGAAAAGTATTGATATATTCAGCACATCAAAATTAAGAAATTTTGTTCATCAAAAGACATCAAAAATAAAGTGAAATGTAAAGCTGTGAGGTGAGGATTGAAATCTGTGACTCTTGTAACCAATAAAGGATTGGACTCACATATACGAGGAATTTCTACAAATCAGTAACAATAAACTAAATAGTTAAGAAAAAAGGGAAATTTATAAACTGGCAATCCATAAAAAATAAATCTGATAGGCAAATGCACAAGAAAAATGTTCAATACTATAGGTCATCGGGGAAATAAAAGTTAAAAATAACAGCAAAATACTATTTCACACTTAACAAATTAGAAAAGTTTTAAAAGTCTAATAATACTATATATTAGTGAGAATAAGGAGCAATGGGACTATTTATACACTGCTGATGGAAATATAATTGGTACAACCACTTTAGAAAGCATGAGATAGAATCTACTAAAACTGAATATGCACATACTCTGCAATCTAGTGTATTAATTTCCTAGTGCTGCCTTAACAAAGCACCACAAACGAGCTGGTTTAAACAATAGAAATTTGTTCTGTCACAATTCTGGAGGTTAGATGTCCAAAATCAAGGTGTCAGTTGTGTGGTACCTTCCAAAGCCTCTAGAGGAGGACCCTTCCCTGCCTTTTCTGGCTTCTGGTAGCCCTGGATGTTTGCTGGCTGGAAGCAGCATAATCTCCACCTCAATCTTCACATTGCATTCTCCCTGTGTCTCTGTGTCTTTACACTGCCATCTTCTTAGACAAACACCAGTCATATGACAGTAGGAACCACCCTACTTCAATGTGACCTGATCTTAACTGAACTAAATACATCTGCGATGACTGCAGTCAGCCTTAGACAGCTGTGGGAGCTGTGGTTTCCACATCTGTGGATTCAACGAACAGCTAATTGAAAATATTTGAAAGAAAAACAAAAAGCATCTGTACTAAACATGGATAGATGTTTTTTCTTGTCATTTCTTTTCTTTTCTTTTCTTTTCTATGAGATGGAGTTTCACCGTTCTTGCCCAGACTGGCAGGCAATGGCGCATTATCGGTTCACTGCAACCTCTGCCTCCTGGGTTCAAGCAATTCTCCTGTCTCAGCCTCCCAAGTAGCTGGGATTACAGGCACAGGCCACCATGCCTGGCTAATTTTTGTATTTTTAGTAGAAACGGGATTTCGCCATGTTGGCCAGGCTGGTCTTGAACTCCTGACCTCAGGTGATCCGCCCACCTCGGCCTCCCAAAGTGCTGGGATTACAGGCGTGAGTCACTGCGCCCGGCCCTTGTCATCATTTTCTAAACAATATAGTATAACAATGAACTACATAATATTTTCTTTCACTGTAATCTAGAGATGATTTAAGATACATGGAAGGACATATGTAGGATAGGCTCAAACACTGTACCATTTTATATAAGGGACTTGAGCATCCATGGATTTCTGGCATCCATGAGGAGTCCTGGAACCAATGCCCCACGGACCCTGTGCGACAACTGTCTTTCCAAATAAGGTCATATTCTGAGATGCTAGTTTTTGGAGGACAAAATTTTATCCATAACATCTAGCCTTAACTATTAGTTACATATATTTAAAATATGCACATGCACATGAAAACATGTATGTAAATGTTTGTTGCAGCATTTTTCATAATTATGAAACTATAAAATATAAACCTTTAACAAGATAAGTTTATAAATTATGATATATATTTAATGGAATATTATATTAAGTCAAGTAGAATAAAACTAAATTAAATTTAATGAAATACAAATTCTCACATCACATGGGGAGACCAAAATACATAATGACAAACATAAAATCAAAGTTGGAAATTTTCTGTTTCAACAGAGTGATAGATTAGATATTTAAATAATGGACAACATAGAGAAGTTTTAAACACATTGCTGAGCTGATGCAAAAATAAGGATTCCACAAAATCTAAAATTAAGTGAAACTGGAAACACTGGGAAGTGTATGAGCATCAAAGCTGGCTTTGCCCTTTGGGATTTTTTAATTGGCACATAATGTTTATACATATTTCTGGGGTACATGTGATATTTTGTTACATGCATAGAACATGTAGTAATCAAGTTAGAATATTAAGATATCCAGCACCATGAGCATTTATTAATTCTGTGTTGGGAAGATTTCAAATCCTCTCTTCTACCTATTTTGAAATATACAATACATTGTTGTTAACTATGTTAACTATGGTCACCCTACTACACAGAAAGTGAAAATGAAGGTCCCAAAGTGGTAGCACCTACAGGTGGCAGAAGCAACTGTGTGCACTGAGGAATATAACTTTACCTAGGCCTCAAAGAATCGCCACAGGTAAAGGGTGGGATAAAACAAGTAGCATAAAATACTATATGCACTTACATGAATACAAACAGGCAGAAAGAGGAGACAACAGAAACATACACAAAAGCACCAGATATTGGAATTTACAGACGTAAAAATCTAAATTATGTTGAATATATCTAAAGAAATAAAAGACAGGCTTAGAAAGATAAACAGAATAGAAGGGATCATATATAAACAAGAAGATTTTGGAAAAAAAATACAACTTTAGAAATAAAAAATATACAATAAATATATTTGACTAAAAAACCAAAATGAGTAACATAATCAACAAACTTGATGTAGCTAACGAGATACATTTTGAATTGTAAAATAGATCCAAATAAGTATCTAAAATTCAGACCAGAGGTTTCAAAATATAAAAGAAAGTTCAAGGAACTAAAAGATAAAGGGTGAATACTATAACTAAATTCCAGAAGAAAGAAAAAGAAGAGATAATAGGAAAATCGTTTCTGAGAACGTTTTAGAATTGTTGAGCCTCATTGAGTCTCAAGTATGGAAATTCTAACAAATTTAAAACAAGGTAAATCTTCTATAAAAATCCATGTCAAGATGTTGTCTGTATTTGTGTGTGAAAGACAAGGAGGAGAGAGATGGAGAAGGTGAAAGAGAAAGATAGTTCCAGCAAGCAGGCAAGTACAAATGTGGCAAATGTTAACAACTGATGAATCTACTTGAAGAGTATGAGTACTCATTAAATTATTCTGGAAATCTTTCAGAAGGATTGAAAAGTTTCAAAATAATTTAAATACAAATTAACAATACAAATATATACAACACAAATATAGGAAAAATACAAGCATACTGACAACAACATATAGATAGATAGATGATAGATAGATAGATAGATAGATAGATAGATAGATAGATAGATAGATAGATTTAATAATTTCTATCTTACCCCACCAGACTCAGTCAGTTTTCACTGGACATTTTACTAAGCTTTCAAGAAACCAGTAGTCTCAATCTCACATAAAATTTTCTAAAGATAGAAAAAGTAAGAATGGCTTCAAATTCGTTTTGTGACTTGACAAAATCATGATGGCCAAATCTGACAAGGACTGCACAGAAAGAGAGGAAATTAAAAAGCAAACTCACTAATGAACTTACATGAAAAGAATTTCCTTCCCCCAGAAAAAAAAAATTATCAAGGTGACCTAACAAGGTATTGAAGATTAGGGTTAATTGCAAAAACACAAGGTTCATTTAATTTCAGAAAACAGAGTAATGTAATTCACCACATTAAGATATTTAAAGAAATAAATGGAATGCAAATGTTAAAGATGCAGAAAGGTGTTTTTAAAATTATATGTATATTCACGATTTTTAAAAAAGTCTCAGAAAACTGTGAAAGTTCGTCACCCTTATAAAATGAATATATCTACATCTGTATATATGTATTATATTTAAGTTTATATTATGTATACTACATATTAATATACATAACAGTCATGTATTTAATATCACATTTAATTGTGAAACTTTGAAAGCCTTTTCTTCTGAGACTGGGAATTAGGCAAGGATGCTGCTCTCATGACTTTTGTTCAGCTTTGAACTGGAGGATTTAGTAAGCATGATTTGAAAAAAAAAGAAAGAAGAAGGTCTGAGGATTGGGGGAAAAAAGGAAAAATTATTGTTTTCTTCAGATTCAGGTTATGTGACTGAATGTAGAAAGTTAAAAAAAAGTCTATACATAAATCATTAGAATTAATAAGAGCCTTAGCAAGATTATCAGATACTGAAACAGCATGCAAAAATCATTTGCATTTCTATGTACCAGGTACAAGTAATTAAAAATACAAAGTTTAAAACTACAAGCATCAAAAAATATGAAATAACTAGGAATGAATAAGCAGGCTTTATAGACATTATTATGAAACATTATCAAGAGACACTAAAAAGACCTAAAAAAGTGACTAGAGATACCAAGTTATGGGATCAAAAGTATTATTAATTGTAAAGATGTCATTTATCTCCAAAATAACATATCAATTCAATGAAATCTCAGTAAGAATCCAAAAAGCATTGCTTACTGTCTGTTTTGTGGAGCTTTATAAGCTGGTCTAAAACGTATTTTATAAATATAGGAGGACAAGAAAAACCATTACAGTCTTTTGGAACAAGGTATGAGACCATATTTGACCTTATATCAAAACTTATATAAAGTTATAGTAATTGAGATAGAATGCTATTTGCTCAGAGACTGACAACTAGCCCAGTGGACTAGAATGAAGTAGAAGAAATTTATCCATATACAGATAAAGAGGTATTGGATACAGATGAGGACATAATGCCTTTCAATAAATTGTGCTGGGATAATTGGATATCCATAAGGAAAAACAAATGAAATTCAATCCTTACCCTATACCAACTCCATGTGCAGAAAAAAAAAAAAAAAAAAAAACAAACCCCTACATGAAAGGCAAATCCATAAAGTTTTCAGAAGATAATATAGGAGAATAACTTCAAGACCTTGGGATAGGGGAATATTTTTTGAACAATAAATAAGAAATACTAACCATAAAGGAAAAGATTACATTAAATTAAAAATAAGTATCTTCCAGTACCAGAAAGACAGTGAAAACAGGAGCCACATTAGAATGTATTTGTAATACATCTAAGTGATTAATGTCTAGTATCCTGAATATATGTAGTCTCTTTAATTAATAACAAAAATTATAACCACTAAATTGTCCAAAATTAAAAGTCTGATTGTATCAAACGTTAGTGAGAATTTGGAGCAAGGAGGTTATCTTATCTTACTGGTTGGAGTGGAAATTGTTACAATTCTTTGACAAACTGTTACATAGTAAAATTTAAGATGTATACCCAGTGACCCAACAATACTATTTCTTTTTTTTTTTTTTTTTTTTTTTTGAGACGGAGTCTCGCTCTGTCACCCAGGCTGGAGTGCAGTGGCCGGATCTCAGCTCACTGCAAGCTCCGTCTCCCGGGTTTACGCAATTCTCCTGCCTCAGCCTCCGGAGTAGCTGGGACTACAGGCGCCCGCCACCTCGCCCGGCTAGTTTTTTGTATTTTTTAGTAGAGACGGGGTTTCATCGTGTTAGCCAGGATGGTCTCGATCTCCTGACCTCATGATCCACCCGCCTCGGCCTCCCAAAGTGCTGGGATTACAGGCTTGAGCCACCGCGCCCGGCCTACTAGATATTTACCCAAGAGAAACTTACAGGTATGGATCAGGAAACATGCGCAAGAGTGTTTATGGAAGCATTGTTTGAAATAGTTTCAAACTGAAAATGCCCCAAATGTCAATTCTCAGTAGAAGAGATAAATAAATTGTGACATTGTCATTCAATGGAATACAATAAAATAATGAAAATGAACAAACTATAGCTACACACTTAAAAACATGGATGTATCTGTAATGTCATTCCTTTTATATAAGATTTCAAACAGAGGCAGAAGTAGGTTGTATTACTTATGAATACATACATATATAGTAAAACTATAAATGATTATGACAAACACAGAAATGATTATGACAAACGTCAGGATAGATTTCCCTTTGAAGTGTAAGCCCCTTGAGGGCAGGGGCCAAGTCTTATTATCTTTATCTTCAGCAGCTAACACAAGCCAGACACACAGTTGGCACTCATAAATTTTTTAATTGGATGTTTTGCTATCTACAATATAAGTAATTAAAGTTTAATTATTGAATGCTCTCTAGTTTAAATTTATTTTCATTCCAGGCTTCAGGTTCCAGACAGGACAATCATAAAATAGCCCCTGCTGGTCAGGACTCCCTCATGCAGAGCTGTCTGAGAGTGTCTAAGAGTTATTCGTTGTCATGCTCTTTTAGGCCACACTGTATTTTAGGCAATGGACATCAAAAAGAAGAAAAGACGCACAGATCTTCCGCCATGAGGTTGCATGATGAAGAGAAGGCAGGCAAGAAAAGAGACAATGACAAAAGAGTGTAGGGCATTAAATAATTATTGTTAATGATTAAATACGTTATATCTGTTGTGAAAAAGAATGCTTTTTAACAGAGATCTTCCATCTTCTAGCTAGATGCTTACAGAAGAAGGTTTGTGTGATGTAGTTTGGCAAATGATGAGGGAAGGGAGGAGAGATTTACTGGACATTCCAAATCTCACCACTTCTACTTACTACTACTTGCTACTTCTGGAACAAAATGTTCCCCGCCTTTTCACCTGCTCTTCATTCTATCTCTCAGCCCCCCTACTCACTGCACACAGCAGAGGTTGGATTTTGATAATGAGGGTTGGGGCTATGCATCCTGAGAAGGGGAGGGAGGGGTATCACCCATGGAAGAGGATGGTCATCTGAGCAGACATAGTTCCTTGGAAGGAGGACTTGGGACTGAAGAGGGCTGGCATCTTGGGAAGAGCCTGGACCTGGGGCACTTGGGTGTGCTGGTGAGAGTGATCAGTGGGATGGCCACTGATGATGGAGGTGGTCCAGGAAGCCCCAAGGAGGGGTGCCAGATCAATTGAGCTGCCAGTTACTGTGTGTTTATTCCTTAGTGTTATCCAGGAGCTGGTCATAGAGTCTCGGTTAAATATTCCCACCTGTTGCCAACAGCTGTCCATAGGGAAATAAGTGAAAAGCTACAAGTCATTAGAATTTATAAGGGGAATGTCACTTCATGAAGCCACTGTGGTGAGGAGAGTGGTGACTTGCCAGGAGTCTTCAAGGGCATGTTAAACATAAGAAGACAAGCCCAGCTACCTTCCCCGGCACCAAGCGTCTCCTTCCACTGTCAACCTGACAGGCCGGGTTTGGCTTATCAAGGGGGTCCGCAGGTTCTGGTTCACCTGGGCAGCTGACTTTGCTCAACCAGTGACCAACACAGGGTGGCAGAGGGACTCCGTTCCCCATTGCGAGACTGCATTTCCCTAGGATGCAGGAGGAAGTTGGAGATGTAAAGTGGGTAATCACAAAATAAGACAAATGGAGCTTGTAAAAATCTCTTTTCCAAATATATCGCAAAGTGTATTTGAGACAACTGTGTGTGGATCCACAGGACACAGGTGTGGAGACACGAGGTGAGAACCTTCAGAAAGCCAACCTCTCTCTGAGGCTTTCAGTTTGGGGAGCAAGTGTGAGCATGTTCCTGATTTAGTCTCTGCCTTGTCACTTTCCAAGGGAGATATTCCCAAGTCTGGCAGATCTTGCCCTTATGTTTTTACAGCTATGTGCTCTGTTGCTGTGACCCAGTTCATGGAAGAGGGACTTCCAACCTAGACAGGACTTCCTGAAGAACACAGAGCAAGCTGAGCCTCCAAACGAGGTTTGAGAGGCAACAAAAAAACCCACCAACTCAGCTAGGGAAACTGGTTCTCACCTTTGATAGCCTTAACTGGTTCAGTGAAAGAGCTCTTTGCTTCCAGACTTCATGATTTCAGACTCCAGGAGCTAATATCCCGGAATCAGATGCAACATGTAAGTAAAGTTGTGAAGGAGGAGATTATCTTTGCCCTCCAGTTTTAATTAAATTGTGGGAAATAATTATTAACTAGAGCCCAACACATAGCTTCTCAAAATACCAAGGAGAACAGTTACATGCCCTTTGGGTATGTGTTGCTACATTGCAGAAGAAACACAGGTATAGCAAAAGTGAATTCTCATCTATATGTCCTAGATCACATCCTGCCAGTTTTCAATCCAAGATAAACAATGTGGTATTGAGATTCCAGTCTCAGATTATCCCTGCAAACACTGCCTCTTTGCACGCATCTCATGAAGCTACAGTGGGGTTTTAGGGAAATGAAATGGTCTCATAAATCTTGTCATTGCAGTTCTAATTAAACCCTAGGTTTACTTCCACCTGGGATATTTGCACAGGCAAGACCAGGCTGATTGGGGGGAAGAGGGAAGCCTCTCCTGTTAGTGTTGAGGTGATGAGACTGAAGTGGAACAGAGTAGGTGTTGAGAAAAATCATGAGGTGACTTCATTCAATTCATGCCATGGCCCCTGCCTCCACATCACCTCTACTTCTAAACAAGCACACATGGCCCTAGCTGGTGAGAAAACTCCAAATCTGAGCCTCATCCAAAGATTAAAGAGGAAAATGTGCTTCTAAGGATGAGAAATGGGCTTGAGAGAAGGACAAAATTTTTCACTTCTAATAAAAATAAATTTGAACTGCCATTGAGGAAAATGAAAATGGACTTTTGAAAAGGGAAACACTTGGTAGCTCTGACCAATGGAACGAGGTCCAAATAGCTCTCATAGAACATGGTGCATAGCCACATTCTATAAAAACTGATAACAAAAAAAAAAAAAAAAAAAGATAGGGGAATTATGGACAAGCTGTGCTCCTGTGGCCTGAACAGAGATCTCCAAATTAAAATGGTCAGATGTTAGCCATGCTTGAAAGAGTATCTTATT
The DNA here is from genome assembly GCF_003255815.1 of Theropithecus gelada. Lineage (NCBI taxonomy): Eukaryota > Metazoa > Chordata > Mammalia > Primates > Cercopithecidae > Theropithecus > Theropithecus gelada. The sequence goes on from NC_037669.1 coordinate 152,348,947, forward strand.
TGGTCATTTCTACCCAAGCCCTTGGTGGTAGGCAGTTTGGAATCCACTCTGAGCTTCTGTATTCAGACTATGATGTGTTTTTCAGGCCACTGGACACTTCCATGTGCCCAGTGTCGCCTGTCCTGTCCTGGAAGAGTACTCTGTGCTTTGCTAGCCTGGCTGAGTTCTGTAGAAAGCACTTTGCCAAGCACTAAGCTCTCCGCCCTCCCAACTGTGGAGCCCTGGCCTGGCCTCATGTCCAGTGCTCTACCCATGCCATTTGGCAGCTTGGAAACAAATTGAAGTTCACAAATCAGCAGTGTGGGCAGCTGGTCTCTTTCTCTACCAAACAAAGAGGGTAAGGCTAATGCAGGTCACTCCAAAGGAGGCTAAAGAGGGCATACATAGGAAATATTGCCTTGTATTGGAAGGCTATTGCCTTTCAAATGAAATTTAAAATTAAGGAGACTGAATTACAAGTGTCTGCTATAGGAAGTAATAGGAAGACCATTGATTAGCTATTGAAGAGAGAATCGCATTTCAGATATTGCAGAGTCTTAGGCTAATATGCACAACACTGCTGAAGAATTTTCAGCTCCCAGAGAAGTTAATCCCTTTAGCCTGAAAATACATGCATGCATGGACACACACATACACACACACAAACACACACACAAACTTTTTTCTTCTCGGGATACAGAAGCCTTATACAGACAGATCTGATTCACTAGTGTGGAAATAAATGACTCAATCCTGCTTCTTAACAGAGTACTATGTGTGAAAATGGCTTCAGGAGGAACAAAAAAGTAGAATAATTTGTTCTTATAGGTTAATCTTCTAGATCTCATGAAGCGTTTATTCTACCTGGATTCTAGGAGGCAAAGCCAGCAGACAGTTTACACAAAAGTCCCCTTTTGGAAATGGCTAGAATATCCCCCAGCAGGCCGGGCAGCAAAATCACAAGTCCCTGGTTGCAGGATGGTTCTCAATTGAATTCAGCAAGTATTTATCGAGCTCCTTGCTGTGCCCCAAGGCTGAGCTAGGCTAAGCCATAAACAGAATAAAAGATGGAGAAGAGCTATCATCTCCCCCACCCTAGGTCAAGCTGAACTGCTGGCTCCAGCTAGAGAGCTATGAGCCAGGCTTTGGGCAAATGCTCCCCACCTTCAGTGCAGGGTTGAGCTTCAAGCTGTGTCAGCCTTCAGGATAAGAACTGTCCAGTATTCACCCAGAATCTGAGGCAAGTTATGTCAGAAGTTCTTCATGGGAGGCAACAAGGAACATGGAAAAAGAGGGCAATTTAAAAGCCCAGTCCAGAGGCAGAAGCAGCAGCAAGTTGAGACTTGGATGGATTTGATGTGAGTAGGAGTCAGGCTTGTAGCCTTGGAATAAGAGAGAGGAAGTTAAAAGTGCAGTGGGTTAACAAATCCATTGCCTCACACACTCATTTTTTTTGGTAGTGAAAACATTTAAAATGTACTCTTTTAGCAATTTCGAAACATACAATGCATTATTATTTATTATAGTCACCATTCTGTGCCATAAATCATTAAATCAACTAAAAATAAAATTTTAAATTAAAAAATGCAATGCCTTTATCTGGCTGTTGAAGGCCAAGTAGAGAAAGACCCTGAATCCTTCAACTCATCCGTCTTTCATTTCCAGAGGGCAATTCCTTTACAATCATCATGGCCCCAGGGGTCCCAGCTTTCTTCACTGTCATAGTGGGCAATTTCATTTATGATAAACAGCTCAAGTTCCAGAGTATAGAGCATGGGATTAATTCTAGGTATAACACTTATACACACCCTTTGTATCCACGAGTCCTACCTTCATGCATTCAACCAACTGCATCTGGAAAATATTTGGGAAAAAATTCCCAAAGTTCCCAAAAGTAAAATTTAAAAATTCACCAAGTACTATGTTAAGCCTATACTAATGTGGTAACATATACATTTATATTAGATATTATAAGTAATCTAGAGATGATTTAAAGTACATGGGAGGATGTACATAGATTATGTGCAAGTACTATGCTATTTTACATCAGGAACTTGAGGCTTGTAGTCCTGGAACCAATGCCCCTCAGATACCATGGGGTGACTGTTAGGCAGGAACCTAGACCCAACATGGCGGTATCACCCGATATGGCAGGTCCTTTTTTAGGACTTCCCACCCTTCACTTCCTGCTAAGACTTTCAGCGCGGGTAAAAAGCCCGCGCCCACCAAAAACCCCCCGCTCTGCGCAAACTCCTGGACACGTCATTCCTCAGAAATTGATACCTAACTCAGGAAACTGAAACCTACAGACCCCACCTACCTTGCCCTATAAAAGGCCCCGATACCTGCCCTGAGCACGACTTCCTTGGCCCTCCTCCTAGAGGACCGGTGAACCTCACCTGCAAGCCCAATAAAGGCTGCCTCTGTTCTCATTTGCCTCATGTCTTGTTGCTCGGCTCCCCATTACATTACAGTGACTGTACTTCTGAATCTCCATTTAATAATACATTCCTGTTGGGATGATGTAAGGATCCAATTAGATCATTTAAGTTAAGTAAGCACAGGGCCTGGCACAAAAGAAGCCTTCAGTACATGTTACCTATGACTTCATTCATTTTTTCAACAAATGTATATTAAGTGCCTACTAAGTTGGCCAAGTCTTGCTGTCTATGCCATGCAGAAATAAACCCAACAGAATCACTGTACCGCAGGAACATATAATTCAGGGAGAAAGAGGCCAATGAAGAAACAACAGCTATAGCACAGAGTGAAGATGCTTGGAGAGGCAGCCAGAGGCTGCTGAACCATGGAGAAAGGCCACTGGGCCCATGCGGGGCCAGGCAAGGCTTCTGGAGGGCTTCACTCCTGCTCTGCCTTGAAAAGGGAGTAAAAACTATCTTGGTAAAGAGGAAGACGGGCTATCAGGAGGGCAGGTCAGAAAGGGGATGCACCATGAGCACAAGTAGGAAGGTGATAAGCAGCAAGACGGTGCTTGGAGAAGAAAGATGATTAGCTTGGGGCTGAGAGTCTACTTAGGGAGCAGGGCCTGAGAGAGGCTGAGCCTGAGAGCTGGGCAGGGGCTAGAGCTTTTAGGGAGCACCAGATGGTTTGGTCTCTCTCCAGGGGTCATGGAGAGTCAGGAGGGGGCTCTGCATTCCAGAAGGATTGCTCTGGCATTGGTGACAAGCCCCTGCTGAGGAAGAGAACATGTGGAGGCAGAGATGAGTGATCCATAGTGGCAGTCCAGGCCAGAGGTACCTGGGGCTGACTGAGGGTAGTGGAGTCCAGAAATAATCAAAAGCAAAAAGTGGCAGAACTAGTAGGTAGGTTGGATATAGATAGTGGAAGGAAAAATCTAGGCCAGGCTTTTAGCTTGGGAGGCTGAGTGGTTGGTGGTGCTAGTCTCTGAAACAAAGCAGGAGGAAGTCAGGTTAGGGAAGGGAGGGTGAGGACTTTGGATCTGGAACAAGTTTGGTTGGACTAGCTTAAAGGACCAGAGATGGGGTCATTAGAGAAATGCAAATCAAAACCACAATGAGATACCATCTCATGCCAGTTAGAATGGCAATCATTAAAAAGTCAGGAAACAACAGATGCTGGAGAGAATGTGGAGAAATAGGAATGCTTTCACACTGTTGGTGGGAGGGTAAATTAGTTTAGCCATTATGGAAGACCATATGGCGATTCCTCAGGATCTAGAACTGGAAATACCATTTGACCCAGCAATCCCATTACTGGGTATAGAGCCAAAGGATTATAAATCATTCTACTATAAAGACACAAGCACATGTATGTTTATTGCAGCACTATTTACAATAGCAAAGACTTGGAACCAACCCAAATGCCCATCAATGATAGACTGGATAAAGAAAATGTGGCACATATACACCATGGAATACTATGCAGCCATAAAAAAAATGAGTTCATCTCCTTTGCAGGGACATGGATGAAGCTGGAAGCCATAATTCTCAGCAAACTAACACAGGAACAGACAACCAAACATCACGTGTTCTCACGCATAAGTGGGAGTTGAACAATGAGAACACATGGACACAGGGAGGGGAACATCACACACCAGGGCCTGTCAGGGAATGGGGAGAAAGGGAAGGGAGAGCAACAAATACCTAGTGCATGTGGGGCTTGAAACCTAGATGACAGGTTGATAGGTGAGGCAAACCATCATGGCACATGTGTATCTATATAACAAACCTGCATGTTCTGCACACGTATCCCAGAACTTAAAGTAAAATAATAATAATAAAAGGACCAGAGGTGGGGCATCAAAAAGAAGGGTGAGATGACCTTGTTAATGGGGGCTAAAGGGAGTAGCTGGGCAGACAGAGGGCCCAAGCAGAAAGGGCTGGTTCCTCTGGGTCCTCTCATGGCTCCCATAGTATGTCTCCCTCTCTGCCAGCCTGCATAGGTCCCAGCTATGGTTGCTGCAGTGACATGAAGGCAGAATGACTTTTCTAGTCCTTGCAGATGATACTGGCACCATAATAGCTTCTTTATTGGTCCCCTTACCTCTCATATCTGCCCTCAAATGCATTCTCCCTCTCTCCTGCTCCTGCAGATTGATGTTTCTAAAAGACTACATAAATCAGTTTACTTCCTTGCTTAGGAATCTTCAATGGCTCCCTATTGCCTTCAGAAATCAGGTAAATCTTTTCAATATGGCAGTTTAATAACTTTCTGCTCTTATAGTGTCTACATGCTTTGCAAACAACTGAACAGAAAGGGGAATAAGTGCAGTTAGCTACTGGATATTTTTAAATGGATAGAGATGGTCTCAGAAATCTTAAGTATCTTCATTACCCTTCAGTATCCATTCTATTTGGTGATACCTTAGCTCCATTTATTGCCAAGCACCAAAGTGTCCTACAAATTCAGAAATGCAAAGGCTCTTAGACATCAGACAATTGCCCGGCTCTTCATGGGAAAAGCCCCTGAGGTGCCCCTCTCTCTAATGCTCCCTTCTCATACCCTACAGCCATTCCTTAGTTCTCTATGCATATGAACTGCAGATCCCTGGTGCCATTCTTTCTCATTCCCCTAGAGTTTTAAACATGCATTTTCTTGTTTTTCCCTTCTCCCTTATGCCCTTTTACCTTTTATACATTTTTTCTTTGCCAGACGAATTACTACTTATTACTTAGGCCTCACCTTAAAAATCCAGAACCTTCCAGAAACCTTCTCCAATGCCTTTGTCTGGGTTAGGTATCTGTCTTCTGCACTCCCACACCTGGGCTTCCTTCTTTCTGTCATATCACATCTCACACTTTATGGTTCTTGCTGCCCCTCTCTAGTTGTTGAGATTCTTAAGGCCAGGGACTGCGTATTGTTCATCTTTACATCACTACTAGTTAGCACAGAGACCCAGCATGAAATAGGTACTCCATAATGGATAACCTAATTTCTCAAAAAACCCAAAACTTGGGTCTGGGTTTAGGTTTTTGGAGAAATTAGGTTATCTATTAAAGAAATTAATAGTGTATCTATTAATAGACAATCATTTATCTATTAAAGAAATTAGTTTATCTATTATGAAGAGAAACAAAAAAGTTTGTTTCTCTTCATCAGGTTCACCTAGATGCCAGACAACTGCTGAATGCTTGCCTCTTCCAGAGTCAACAAGGCCTGCAATAGCACCGGTTTATAAGTAGACAAATTCATTAACACACCAGGGGGAGTCACAGTAGGAAGGATTGTTTGCTAGAGTGTGGCAGGAACAGGATTATAAACTGGAGCAAGTGGCCTTTGGGGAGTAGCACCATTTAATTGTTATATCTAGTTGTCTCCATTATTCTAAGAAGCTTGGGTCGAAAATGAATTTAAAACAGTTAAGTCATTCCCCAAAGAAAATGGTTTAATAACTTTGCTTTTAGACAGTGTCTACATGGTTTCTAAACAACTAGATAGGAAAGTAAAAAGTAATTGTCCAGCTATTTTAGGCTGGGTAAGGGTGGGCTCAGAATCCTCCAGTATCTTCAGTTCTTCAATTCTGGTGAGTGGCATCCTGACCCCATAGAGCCCAATATGCCAGACAGTTCTAATATTTTAGAATTAGAAAGAATCTTAGAGACCATATAACCCTAGAGCTTCATTTTAATTATCAAATAAAAGCATGTCAAGGCACACATAAGTACATGTGTGCTGTACTCAATTAGGTGCACATCTAAGATATCAAGAAACTGGACAGCATTCCAAGAAGACCAAGGGATTAAAATTGCGTTCTCCCAGGAGTTTTGAGCATGAGGTTCTTTCCTCCAGGATCTCAGAGCTGGTGGGAAAACATATCATTTGAGGGCAATCATAAGGGAAGTATAAGAAGCTATGAGTGCTGGCAGGAGGCAGTGGCTAACCCCGGACAGGAAGAATCTACCCCAGCCTCTTAGAAATGGAAATATGTGAACCAACACTAACTAATATGAGTTAGTCAGGTAAAAAGGGTGGGGTGGGTAGGTAATATACTGTCCTAGACAGAAGAAACCATGCATACAGAAGCCTTGAGGTAAGAACTCATGGCAAATTCTGGAAATGGCAAATGGTTCCTAAATTCTGTACCATGGCTCTGGAGATAGGGTGGGAAGCAGTGAGAGGGGAAAAGGAGCTGAGGCCAAATTCAAAAGTGTCCTGTTGAGTAATTGTAATGCACAGAAATGTGAGGGAATTTGAATCACTTCCTGAGATAACTCAGGATAAGTTGAAGGGAAATTCGGATTTTAAGTTAATCACTGGCTACAGGGTGGAGACAGGACTAGAGAACCAACAGGAAGCTGCAGCCAGGCGAGAGATGGACTGCAGTAAGGATAAGGTGAGTGGGGCAGAAACAAAACAGAACAAAGCAGAGGGGCTTGAGAAATATTAGGAAGGTAGACTTGAGAGCGCTTAGTTATTGACTGATGTGGGACGTTAGTAATAGGAAGGGGTTAAGGGTGATATCAGCTCTGACTTGGGTGACTGTTTGATGCCATTCACTGAGTGGAGAACACTCAAGAGGAGACACCAGTGTGTGCAGGGATACAGGAAGAACCATCATTTACTGTGCATGTGCTATATGCCAGGCTTTAAGAGTAGTGCTTTTCATGTTATTACCTCATTTAATCCTCACTACAATATTATACATTAGGTAATATCATCATACCCAATTTACAAATAAGATACTAAGGTACAGATATATATATATTTTTCCCAATGATTTACAACTAATAAGTGGCTGAGCCAAGATTTAGACATAGGTTTGGGTAGAAATCAACAATACTAAGTTTGTTAAGTTTGAAATGTTGGTTAAACATACAAATGGGACAGATAGCCAGAGTCTATATTTCAAGAGAGAAGTCAATCCAGGTATCCCAGAGGTCAAGCAAAGAAAGGATTTCAAGAAAGAAAGAGTGATTGACAATTAAGACAAAGATTGGGAATAGATTTTTTATCTGGCAACATGGAGCAAGAATGAAATCAGCGAAGTGGTCAAGACACATGCTATTTTTTGGTGGGCTCAAAAAACAACAGTTGAGGAAGTGGAGACAGTGACTATAAAATTTTTCAACAAATTTTGCTATAAAGGAGAGCAAAGAAATAGGGCAGTAGAGAGGAATATGGGGTCAAGGAATGTTCTGCCTTTAAGATGGGAGTTAAAGCATGCTTGTAAGCTGATAAGAATGAGCCAATAGAGAAGAGAATTCTGATGTTACAGAAAAAAAGAGTGAAAAACTAGAGGAGAATGATGCTTGAGGAAGCCAGTATACAGGTGGAATGATTGGCCTTAGAGTGGAGCAGGGGCAATGAATCCATTGTTATAAGGGGAAAAGCAGAGCACTTGGACACAAATGAGGGCAGGTTGGTGAATGTGCTAGTGGGAGGTTGAGGCAGTTTTCTTCCTATTTATTTTTCCTCAATGAAAGAAGAAGCAAGATTCAAGCTGAGAGTGAGAAGATGCCGGAAGTTAAAAAAAAAAAGAAAAAAGAAGTGTGAAATAGTTGTTTAGATCTAGAGACCCTCTGAGATCTGTGAGGATACATTTTAAATGAGGTATTATGGTTGAAATGTGTCTCCCCAAAGTTTCTGTGCTGGAACTCAGTCCCTAATGCAACAGTTTTGAGAGGTAGGACCTCATAAAGGCTCTTCCATCATGAATGGAGTGATGCCATTAATGCATGAGTGGGCACCTGATAAAAAATGAGTTTGTGGCCCAACGTGGTGGCTCATGCCTGTAATCCCAGCAGTTTGGGAGGCTGAGGTGGGTGGATCACTTGAGGTCAGGAGTTCAAGACCAGCCTGGCCAACATGGTGAAACCCTGTCTTTACCAAAAAATACAAAAAAATTAGCTGGGCATGGTGGAGCAGACCTATAATCCCAGCTACTTGGGAGACTAAGGCAGGAGAATTGCTTGAACTTGGGAGGTGGAGGTTGCAGTGAGCCAAGATCTTGTCTCAAAAAAAAAAAATGAGTTTGTCCCCACTTCTCCCCTCTCACTCGTGCATTTGATGCCTTCTGCCATGGGATGAGCAGCAAGAGTGCCTTCATCAGATGTGGGAACTTCACCCTTGGACTTCCCAGCCTCCAGAACCGGAAGAAACAAATCTCTATTCTGTATAAATTGCCAAGTCTCAGGCATTCTGTTATAGCAGCTCAAAGTGAACTAAGACTTGAGACTCGATATTTTTCTGCAGCCAGGGTTAGCTTCTTAGATGCAGGTGTAGAATGGTTCGAAAGTTGGCTTTAACTGACAGGATTAGGATTTTTCCAGGAAAGTATAATGAAGAGCATCCAGAGAGAGAGAGAGAAGCAGGGGTGTATCCAAGAAGTAAATACAGTGATGGAATAGAAGTTTTAAAATAAGAGAAATCGTGGCGTGGGGTAGTGCAAATGTGACAGGCTCAATGTTAGAGATCCCAGTGAGTCAAAGACTTGCCAGAGGGAGGGCACTAAAGGAAACAAGCAGGAAAGCTGGCAGTGGTCAGAGTTACTATGCGTAGCATTAAGACTTTGGGGTTAAGATCTTTTAAAGACAAGGTCTTTGGTGGGCCCTGGGAGGGGGTGACTGAAATGGAGTGAAGGAAGGTATTATTGGAGATGAGTCAGTTAAGCAACTGAGAGGTCAGGAAGTTAGATGACTCATCTCCAGGAATGCTGAAGTCACAAAAAGTGATGGCAGAGCTAGTGGAGGAGAAAAATACAGTGAGCCAGGTGTTAAAATATTTGATGACTGATACTGGAAGAAGAGTGACTAAGAGGAGAGTATATAATTGCAACAAACAGTGTTAGACAGTGTATAACCCAATGATGTGCAAGTCAAACAAACTGGCATGGAGGCCTGTCAAGGAGACCTGTCTAGGAATAAGGAAGACATGACCACCAGGAAATGGCAATAAGGAGCAAGGAGGACACCTCACTCAAGCCTACGCTCTGAAAGGGAAAAGACAGCCTCTACTTGAGAAGGTTGCCGAGACAGTCATATTCCTAGGGGGAACTCAGGTGTCAGTGAAAGCAAGAAGGTGGAAAGATCATTCAGAGAAGAGGTATATAAATCCCAGACAGCACAAGAAGTGGATAGCAGGTCGGGCGGTGGGAAGCTTGAGCCACACAGAGCTGTGTAGAGTGTGTGAATGAGGTAAGAGATCCACAGTGGTGGGAGGCCTGATGGGGTCAATCCTGATTGTCCCTAAGGACTGCTTGTCATATGTTCCGTTCAGGGTGGATTTGATGTGCCTGCAGGGCATCCAGGACATTGAGGTCCAGTGGGCAGTGGGACCTGGACATTGAGGTCCAGTGGGCAGTGGGACCTTCAGGTCTGAGACTGAGAAGAGAGGGCCAAGCTGAGATACAGACCTAGGAGTTGGCAGCACACAGATGGCTGCTGCAGCCATGGAGATCCATGAGACCATCTGAGGATGGGCACCCTGTGAGGTGCACAGGACTCCCAGTAACACCAACATCAAGAGATGACAGAGACAAGCAAAGCTACACAGGAGACAGCAGGAGCATCCAGTGGTGGTGAAGGAGACTCAGAAGGCATGGCATCATGCAGGCTGAGGGAAGAGGACCATGGCAAATGCTGCAGAGAGGTCAGCTAAGGTAAGGAGTGAAAACTTTCCACTGGATTTAACAGTGGTCACCGATGTCCTCAATGAGAGTCATTGCAGCGGCCCCATGGAGGAGAAAGCCAGGCTGCCCTGGGTACAAGTGGGAGTGAAAAGAGGCCCAGAAAGTTATCCCCACTGTGCCATGTCTCAGCTGTGGCACCTCAAACAACTTTCTTGACCTCTCCAAACCTCTGGTTTTCAACCTAGAAATAGGTATATTAATATTGATCTTATAGGATTGCTGTGATGAAACGAAATTAGATAAAACATTGTGTGTTTGACAAATAGTAGGTGTGCCATAAATGGTAATTAGGGGAAACATGACATGTATTAATGTTGTTGCTTGGCTGTGAAGGATTTGAAAAATAAGACTGTAACAAGAATGAGATGTGGGATTAGTAGATTTATTTTTGGGATTTTTTTTTTTTAACATGGAAGATACTCACTGGAGCAGCTTTAAAGATTGAAAATATAGCCGTAAAAAGTGAAGAAAACCGTCCCTTGTTGGAATGAACCCATGACCTTGGCTGTATCAGCTCCTGTTATAAGGAACAGAGCTGACTTGAAAATCCTCAAATGCTCAAATGCATTTGCAAAAGCCACAAGGGTCCCAGAAAGTGTGGCTGTTCAGAAACCTCAAGAATTGCCATCCGCGGTTTCAATAGGCCTTATCACTCCAGCTATAATATGCTTTCTGGAATGAAATGTTGTTGATTATACAACCAGGCTATGATTTTCTGATTTGTGCAACAATATCTCTTTGGAAGGAAGACAGATTGTCATGCATTGAATTTCTAATCCAATGCCTAATTTTGTCCAAGGTGCTGTAAATCTTGATGTGTTACCTGAAGGGAAACTTTCGATTTCTGAAAAATGAATATTATAGAGTTTTCTATGACCCAAAGAGACTTGTGCAGCAGGCGCGAGCCGTGCAGTATGGATTTTTGCCAGCCACATTGAGATGCTGAATATAGAAAACAGCAAGTACTGATCCTGACCAACTGTCACCCTGCATCTGGGGGCCCCTCACCTTCAGCAAACTTGATTTCTTAAAGTCTGAATTAGCACCAGAAATAACTGAGAATACAATTCATAAAATGAAGTGCTTAAGGGTTAATTATGAATGTAAGTGTCACTGGGGTATTTTTGGTCTATCTAAAGGGTTTGTGGGAGAAGCATTCACACTTCAGCCACCTCTCCAGACCTGGAAGGAGAGGAGTGGTGGTATGGGAAGACCACAAGGCAGCTTCAGATGGGTTGCTGGAAAACAAATTCACCATAATTTTCAAACATAACTCAGTTTACCTCCTCCAGGAAGTCCTCCTTGACATCCCTAGGCTCAGCCAGACAAGGGGGAGGGTATCTTTTTCTTTATGTTCTCACAATCTCCAGGGCTTAAACCCTTGAAGCTGTTATTTATTGAAGGCTCAAGAATATTTCTACAGAAATGGGTTAATGGGCTTCAAGCTGGAGGGTAAAGGCTAGCTAAAGCTGTAGTTTTCTATTCTTTTCAAAAGGATTGAGGAAATACCACTTGTCCATGTCAACAATTGTGGAGAAGGGGCTATTGAAAAATTAAGAAAAACCTTAACAATTGGTGCAGTGCCTGTATGTTGTAAGTACCCAGGAAGCATTTGTTGAAAGTATTTAATTGATGGACTAATTTTACTTGTGATCTGAATTATTTCTTACCCCTTGGTTCTTTGAGCTCAAGCCCCTGCATATGTACTTCCCTTCCTACCATGGTCCTTTGTGCGCTGCTTTGAGAATATCTGTAGGAAGAGGGAACGGGTTGAATTAGTATAAAGTAAAAAAGAAATGCAGTTCCCAACTCCAAGAAGAAGCTAAGATTTTTGAGAGTAAAGATGAAAGGAGGGCATCATAAGTATTATAGTAGGAGTCTAAGCAAAATGGTTGAGAGGAAGAATCAGGAGTGGTCTAATTTGACTGGAGTATGAGATAGAAGATAAAATGGAGAAGAGAGCCTAGGACCATATTCTGGGGGATCTTGAATTCCCATTCTAAGACTTTGGATATAATTCAGTAGGCACTGGGAGTCACTGAAGGTTCAGAAGCAAAGAAGGATCAAAAAAAGTTGTTACTTACAAGACATGATCGCTTGAGTTCGCATTAAAATGAAAACTTTCTTAAGTATCTGTTGTTTGAATATTGAGCATTTTTAAGATTAATCACTGTTTCTTGGAAAACATTATTACTGCATTTAGTTCTATTTCATAGACAATATAAATAAGGTCGTCTGGATATATTTTCTAGCATAAATAGTTCATTTATTTGACAAATTTGTAGTTGGATCCCTACTGTTCATATTACACTGCACTAGACACTGTGAGGATACAAAAATGTGTGGAATCAGATTTCTGCCCTCCAGAAGCTGAAAGCTCAGAGGAAAGATGTAGTAACCACAACACACTGCCATAAATATCCAATTTAGTCAAGACTTGTGGTTGTATGTAGCAGAAATCTATTCAAATCAGCTAAAACAAACTGCAGACATAAGCCATGAAAGTGTCCACTATAAAGACATAGATATGACTACATCAGGAAAGGGAAGAATAGCTGGGGCTCCCAGGGGCTGAACTGAGACTAGAAGCAGCTCCTCCACCTTGCCTTTTGCCTCATCCCAATACTCTCTGCTGCACAAGTCACATGGTTGCCCCACAATGCCTTAGTTCTAGCCTCAAAACACAGCTTGAAATCAATGCCTCTGAGGCCTAAAACAGCATCCCAGGACAGAGAGTCCAGCTAGCCCAACCTGGCCCTTCTTCATCCAGTCAACTGTGGGGGGATATATGGAGATGGGTCATGTGATGCAAATAGCTCTGGGACCCTTCCTGTGGCTGTGGGATGGCAGTCTGTCAAAACAGGAGATGTTTATGAAGTGGACAGACGCCCTAAAACATATCTTCCTTGCCAATGTGGTCACAGGAGCTTAGAGGACAAAGTGATCTGAGAGTTCAGTGGAGGATAAAATTGCTCACAACTGAGTTCCTGGAACCTTCCCTGGAGGGACTTTGAGTTGCATCATAAAAAATCACAGGGTTTAGGCTTTCATGCAAGAGGACTTCCTAAATGAAGGCAAAACACCCACTGGCAAAGATAGATTGATAAGGAGAGAACTTAAGCAGCATCTAACGGGGTATAATGACACTTAAGTGAGACCTTCCTGATAAGAAGCTGACCACAGAATGTGTCAGGGCAGAGACCCCAGTAGGTGCCACTGCCCTGAGGTCAATATGGGCTTGGTGTGTGGCGTAGCACCTAGTGACTGAGGGAGGATGTAGGTGCACATCCTGCAGCCCTGCTAAGCTGCAGTAGGTGCCACATTTTGTGCAAAGTGGAATAGGAAGGCTTTCAAAAGTAAGCAGGGACATGTTATGAGACAATATACATTTTAAGAGGAATTCTCTGGAAACTGTATGAAGAATACATAGGAGTGGGTAAAAGCAAAGGCAGGATGACTAATTAGGAGGCTGCTGGGGTGACACAGGCGAGGGACAATGGTGGCTAGACCAGGATAGGGATGTGCAAATGGAGAAATCTGGATTGATTACAGACACAACTAACCAGATGAAGTGATGGGTTGGCTATAGGGGCTGAGGGAAAGGGAGGAATCAAAAGTGGCTCCTGTATTTCTGAGAATGTAGGGCAGGGGTGTGATGTTGTTTGGGAGGAAACAAGAGTTTCATTTGGAAGGGTTAGGTTTGTGATGTCTTTGAACATTTAAGGTAAAGTTTTGTACAAAACTGGAGTACAGAGAAGAGCTCTGGGCTGAATTGTACATTTAATGTCAAAAGAAGCCCCTCAAACAAGCTTACGTAAAATCAGATTTGTTATGAGGAGTCATAGGAATCTCACCAAACCTGTGGGCAGAAATTACAGACAGTCCTCCCAAGGAGCTGCAGCCAAAAAGCCATGCAGACCCCCGGAGCAGAAGCAGCCTTTGTGCCTCTGTATCTCTGATGGTCTCATATGGCTTCTCTGAGTCTGGGACTCCAGTCTGCCTGTCTGTCTCTCTGTCTGCTGTGTCTGTCTCTGCATTTTTCTCCATGTCTGTCTGCCTTTCTTTCTGTGTGTTCATCTCTTTCTCTAAAAAGTGTGGCTGCATGTGTGGGGTGTGCCTCCCTGACCTTGCCTCTTCATGGTATATCTCTCCATATGTCTTTATAATTATCTGTGTGTCTGTCTCTGTGTGGCCTTTTGTCTGTCAATTCTCTCTCTCTCTGCACTCTCTTAAACTGCCTTCTTTTACCCTGCTTCCTCCGCTGTCTCTCTGTTTTTGTGTGCAAGTGACCAAACACGGCTGCTTCCATTCAACATTTACAATACGTTTCAATTCATCTGCAGGAGAGAGGCTGACCATCAACTCTGAATTCCAATCCCAAATTCCTGGGGGAGAGGATCTGATTAGCCCAGCTTACATCAGGTGCTCATTTCTAGTTCAATACAGCTGTGGCCAGGAAGACACGAAGTGGGGCTGGGAAGTATCAGGTGGTATAAAAATGATTGTCTGCCACTGATTAACAAAACACTCAGGTCCAGGCCAGTGGTGGAAAAAAAAAGAGGTAAAACACTTGGAAAATAAAACACTCAGTATTTGGAAATGTTATAAATATCTACCAATAAACAACAGGGGAATCAAACACAAGAACTTGCTGAAGTTATTGGATTGAAGAGCAATTTCAAAACTCAGTAGCATTTCTTTAGTAATAATCTAGAGTATAATAACTGGCAAATATAATTTCTAAAAAGATACCATTCACAATAGCTACAAAAACCATAAAATATGTAAGAATAAAAATGCCTATAGTGAGTACAATTTAAAGTTATAACAAATAAATATATGTATGTATGATGATCTGAATCAATGGAGACCCATTCCAAAGTCATGAATGGGCCCGTTAATATTGCAAGAATGTGAATTCTCCCCAAATTAGTTTATAAATTCAATGTAAGTCCAATTAATTTTCCAGTTGGAGTGTTAAAGGGACTTGATAAATATACTTTATAATTTACATGAAACAGGAGAACTAAAAAGATTTCCTCCGGGGCATGCTGGACCTTCATAAAAAGTAGCAGCCATCAGTTGAGGACAGGCTGGAGAGCTGAAAACCCTTTGAAAAGTTCAAAGACATCATGAACCTCAACAGGTACATTGAGGTGGCCCTCTGAAAACTGGAGCAGGGGAACAAGGCAGAGAGAGATTTCCTGGCGTGTAGAAAGACAGGGTGGGGACAGAAATCAGAGTGAATTCCTCATAGCAAAAGAGCTAACATGGCTCAGAAAACTGGTAGTTAAACTGCAAAGCATAAAGAGATACTCAGAGCCCTGGATCCCTGGATCCCCAACCCTACTGAAGGGGAAGTCTTGATTCTACCCTCAAAATATGTGAAGCCAGTGGTTAATTGAATCCAATTAGAAGTTAAAGACAGCTCTGGGCCCAGATGAACCAGACTTCAGATGAACCAGACTTTAGATTAACTCATCCCCTACACTAGCAGCCTGAGAAAAGAAGAAGCAATCATGCCTTTTCCTGGAGGACAAAATTATTTATCTCAGTCTCTACTGCAATTTTAACACAATGTCTGCAATTTACTTTAAAAATTATGAGACACAGGAGCAATCAAGACAGTGTTATGCATGGTCAAGAGTGGAAACAGCAAAGCACTCATTTATTTAAAAAACAACCTCTAAGAAAAGTAGAATTTGAAAGTATATTAGTTTCCTATTGCTGCTGTAACAAACAACCATAGATATAGCGGCTTAAACAACACAAACTTATGATCTTACAGTTTGGAGGATTTGAAATCTTCAAAAGGTTTCACTGGACTCAAATCAAGACATTGGCAGGGCTGTGTGCCTTTTCACAGGCACAATAGGAGAATCTGCTCTCTTGCATTTTCCAGTTTTTACATGACATCTACATTTTTGGCTCATAGCCCTCTTTCTCCACCTTCAACACCACCAACACTGGATCTCTCTGACCGTTTTTCCAGTAGTTCCATCTCCTTCTGATTCTCTTCTTTTGCTTCCCTCTTCCACTTTTAAGGACCCTCGTGATTACTTTGGGCCTATCCAGGTAATCTAGAATTATCTATAATTTTAAGGCCAATTAGCAACTTTAATTCCATCAGTAATCTTAATTCACTTTGGCAAGTAACATAATATATTTTTAGGCTTCTGAAATTAGGACATGGACATCTTTGGGAGCCATTATATTGCCTATCACAGAAGGGAACTTCCTTGATCTAATATAAGGCAACAGTGAAAAGCATGCAGTAAAAAATTCACATTTGATGGTAAAACATTGAATACCTTAAGATTGGGAACAACTGTTTCCAAAGATTTCTTCTCTTACCACTTCTCTACAACATTGTCCGAGAACTCTTACTCCGTGCAATAACGTGAGAAAAAAAATGCACAAAAATTGAAAAGGAAGAAGAAAAATAGTCTTTATTCCATAATTTTATAATTTATAAATGTATAAAATTTATAATTTATAATTTATAAAATACCATAATTTTATAAGTAGAAAATACTACGGAATCTCCCAAATTTAGTAACTGATGGGGGCGTGCCCAAGATGGCCAAATAGGAACAGCTCCAGCCTCCAGCTCCCAGCGTGAGAGACACAGAAGACAGGTGATTTCTGCATTTTCAACTGAGGTACTGGGTTCATCTCACTGGGGAGTGCCAGACAATTGGTACTCGTCAACTGGTGCAGCCCAACCAGCAAGAGCTGAAGCAGGGCGAGGCATCACCTCACCTGGGAAGCACAAGGGGGAAGGGAATCCCTTTTCCTAGCCAAGGGAAACTGAGACACACAACACCTGGAAAATCGGGTAACTCCCACCCTAATACTGCGGTTTCCCAAGGGTCTTAGCAAATGGCACACCAGGAGATTATATCCCACACCTGGCCCAGAGGGTCCCACACCCACGGAGCCTTCCTCATTGCTAGCACAGCAGACTAAGATCTAACTGCAAGGCAGCAGTGAGGCTGGGGGAGGGGCGCCCACCATTGCTGAGGCTTAAGTGGGTAAACAAAGCCACCAGGAGGCTCGAATTGGGTGGAGCCCACCGCAGCTTAAGGAGGCTGGCCTGCCTCTGTAGACTCCTCCTCTGGGGACAGGACATAGCTAAACAAAAAGCAGCAGAAACCTTGGCAGAGGTAAATGCCCCTGTCTGATAGCTTTGAAGAGAGAAGTGGATCTCCCAGCATGGAGGCTGAGATCTGAGAATGGACAGACTGCCTGCTCAAGTGGGTCCCTGAGCCCTGAGTAGCCTAACTGGGAGACATCCCCCACTAGGTGCAGACTGACACCTATGGTGGGGTATACCCCTAAGACGAAGCTTCCAGAGCAAGAATCAGACAGCAACACTTGCTATTCAGCAATATTCTATCTTCTGCAGCCTCCGCTGCTGATGCCCAGGCAAACAGGGTCTGGAGTGGACATCAAGCAAACTCCAACAGACCTACAGCTGAGGGTCCTGACTGTTAGAAGGAAAACTAACAAACAGAAAGGACACCCACACCAAAACCCCATCAGTATGTCACAATCATCAAAGACCAAAGGCAGATAAAACCACAAAGATGGGCAAAAAGCAGTGCAGAAAAGCTGAAAATTCAAAAAATCAGAGTGCATCTCCCCCTCCAAAGGAATGTAGCTCATCGCCAGCAATGGAACAAAGCTGGAGGGAGAATGACTTTGACGAGTTGAGAGAAGAAGGCTTCAGCTGATCAAACTTCTCAGAGCTAAAGGAGGAACTACGTAACCAGTGCAAAGAAACTAAAAACCTTGTAAAAAGAATGGATGAATGGATAACTAGAATAATCAATGCAGAGAAGACCTTAAAAGAACTGATAGAGATGAAAACCATAACACGAGAACTACATGACAAATGCACAAGCTTCAGTAACCAACTCGATCAACTGGAAGAAAGAGTATCAGCGATTGAAGATCAAATGAATGAAATGAAGTGAGAAGAAAAGTGTAGAGAAAAAAAGAGTAAAAATAAATGAACAAAGCCTCCAAGAAATTTGGGATTATGTGAAAAGACCAAATATATGTCTGATTGGTGTGCCTGAAAGTGACAGGGAAAATGGAACCAAGTTGGAAAACACTCCATAGGATATCATCCAGGAGAACTTCCCCAACCTAGTAAGGCAGGCCAACATCCAAATTCAGGAAATACAGAGAACACTGCAAAGATACTCCTCGAGAAGAGCAACTCCAAGACACATATTTGTCTGATTCACCAAAGTTGAAATGAAGGTAAAAATGTTAAGGGCAGCCAAACAGAAAGGTCGGGTTACACACAAAGGGAAGCCCATCAGACTAACAGCAGATCTCTCGGCAGAAACTCTCCAAGCCAGAAGAGAGTGGGGGCCAATATTCAACATTCTTAAAGAAAAGAATTTTAAACCCAGAATTTTATATCCAGCCAAACTAAGTTTCATAAGTGAAGGAGAAATAAAATCCTTTACAGACAAACAAATGCTTAGAGATTTTGCCACCACCAGGCCTGCCCTACAAGAGATCCTGAAGGAGGCACTAAACATGGAAAAGAACAACAGGTACCAGCCATTGCAAAAACATGTCAAAATGTAAAGTCCATCGATGCTAGGAAGAAACTGCATCAACTAGCAAGCAAAATAACCAGCTAATATCATAATGACAGGATCAAGTTCACACATAACAATATTAACCTTAAATGTAAATGGACTAAATGGTCCAATTAAAAGACACAGACTGGCAAATTGGATAAAGAGTCAAGACCCATCAGTTTGCTGTATTCAGGAGACCCATCTCTCATGCAGAGACACACATAGGCTCAAAATAAAGATATGGGGGAAGATCTACCAAGCAAATGGAAAACAAAAAAAGAGCAGGGGTTGCAATCCTAGTCTCTCATAAAACAGACTTTAAACCATCAAAGATCAAAAGAGACAAAGGCGGCCATTACATAATGGTAAAGGGATCAATTCATCAGGAAGAGCTAAGTATCCTAAATATATATGCACCCAATATAGGAGCACCCAGATTCATAAAGCAAGCCTTATAAACTTACAAAGAGACGTAGACTCCCATACAATAATAATGGGAGACTTTAACACCCCACTGTCAACATTAGACAGATCAACGAGAGAGACAGTTAACAAGGATATCCAGGAATTGAACTCAACTCTGCACCAAGCAGACCTAATAGACATCTACAGAACTCTCCACCCCAAATCAGCAGAATATACATTCTTCTCAGCTCCACATCGCACTTATTCCAAAATTGACCACATAGTTGGAAGTAAAGCACTCCTCAGCAAATGTAAAAAAACAGAAATTATAACAAACTGTCTCTCAGACCACAGTGCAATCAAACTAGAACTCAGGATTAAGAAACTCAATGAAAACCACTCAACTACATGGAAACTGAACAACCTGCTCCTGAATGACTACTGGGTACATAACGAAATGAAGGTAGAAATAAAGATGTTCTTTGAAACCAATGAGAACAAAGATACAGCATATCAGAATCACTGGGACACATTTAAAGTAGTGTGTAGAGGGAAATTTATAGCACTAAATGCCCACAAGAGAAAGCAGGAAAGATCTAAATTGACACCCTAACATCACAATTAAAAGAACTAGAGAAGCAAGAGCAAACACATTAAAAAGCAAACACATTCAGAAGGCGAGAAATAACTAAGATCACAGCAGAACTGAAGGAGATAGAGACACAAAAAAAAATCAATGAATCCAGGAGCTGGTTTTTTGAAAAGATCAACAAAATTGATAGACCACTAGCAAGACTAATAAAGAAGAAAAGAGAGAAGAATCAAATAGATGCAATAAAAAATGATGATAAAGGGGATATCACCACCAACCCCACAGGAATACAAACTACCATCAGAGAATACTATGAACACCTCTACACAAATAAACTAGAAAACCCCTAGAAGAAGTGGATAATTTCCTGTACACTTAGACTCTCCCAAGACTAAACCAGGAAGAAGTTGAATCCCTGAATAGATCAATAGCAGGCTCTGAAATTGAGGCAATTATTAATAGCCTACCAACCAAAAAAAGTCCAGGACCAGACAGATTCACAGCCAAATTCTACCAGAGGTACAAGGAGGAGTTGGTATCATTCCTTCTGAAACTATTCCAATAAAAAAAAAGAGGGAATCCTCCCTAACTCATTTTAAGAGGCAAACATCATCCTGATGCCAAAGCCTGACAGAGATACAACAAAAAAAGAGAATTTTAGACAAGTATCCCTGATGAACATCGATGCAAAAATCCTCAATAAAATACTGGCAAACCGAATCCAGCAGCACATCAAAAAGCTTATCCACCATGATCAAGTGGGCTTCATCCCTGGGATGCAAGGCTGGTTCAACATACACAAATCAATACACGTAATCCAGCATATAAACAGAACCAAAGACAAAAACCACATGATTATCTCAATAGATGCAGAAAAGGCCTTTGACAAAATTCAACAGCCCTTCATGCTAAAAACTCTCAATAAATTTGGTGTTGATGGAACGTATCTCAAAATAATAAGAGCTATTTATGACAAACCCACAGCCAATATCATACTGAATGGGCAAAAACTGGAAGCATTCCCTTTGAAAACTGGCACAAGACAGGGATGCCCTCTTTCACCACTCCTATTCAACATAGTTTTGGAAGTTCTGGCCAGGGCAATCAGGCAAGAGAAAGAAATAAAGAGTATTCAGTTAGGAAAAGAAGAAGTCAAATTGTCCCTGTTTGCAGATGACATGATTGCATATTTAGAAAACCCTATCGTCTCAGCCCAAAATCTCCTTAAGCAGATAAACAACTTCAGCAAAGTCTCAGGATACAAAATCATGTGCAAAAATCACAAGCATTCTTATACACCAGTAACAGACAAACAGAGAGCCAAATCATGAACGATCTGCCATTCACAATAGCTTCAAAGAGAATAAATACCTAGGAATCCAACTTACAAGGGATATAAAGGACCTCTTCAAGGAGAACTATAAACCACTGCTCAGTGAAATAAAAGAGGACACAAACAAATGGAAGAACATACCATGCTCATGGATAGGAAGAATCAAGATTGTGAAAATGGCCATACTGCCCAAGGTAATTTATAGATTCAATGCCATCCCCATTAAGTTACCAATGACTTTCTTCACAGAATTGGAAAAAACTGCTTTAAAGTTCATATGGAAGCAAAAAAGACCCTGCATTTCCAAGACAATCCTAAACCAAAAGAACAAAGCTGGAGGCATCATGCTACCTTACTTCAAACTTTACTACAAGGCTACATCAACCAAAATAGCATGGTACTGGAACCAAAACAGAGATATAGACCAACGGAACAGAACAGAGCCCTCAGAAATAATACCCCACATCTACAGCTATCTTATCTTTGACAAACCTGACAAAAACAAGAAATGGGGAAAGTATTCCCTATTTAATAAATGGTTCTGGGAAAATTGGCTAGCCATAAGTAGAAAGCTGAAACTGGATCCTTTCCTTACTCCTTATATGAAAATTAATTAAAGATGGATTAGAGACTTAAATGTTAGACCTAAAACCATAAAAACCCTAGAAGAAAACCTAGGTAATACCATTCAGGACATAGGCATGGGCAAAGACTTCATGTCTAAAACACCAAAAGCAATGGCAACAAAAGCCAAAATTGACAAATGGGATCTAATTAAACTAAAGAGCTTCTGCACAGCAAAGGAAACTACCATCAGAGTGAACAGGAAACCTATAGAATGGGAGAAAATTTTTGTAATCTACTCATCTGACAAAGGGCTAATATCCAGAACCTATAAAGAAGTCAAACAAATTTACAAGAAAAAAACAAACAACCCCATCAAAAAGTGGGCAAAGGATATGAACAGACACTTCTCAAAAGAAGACATTCATACAGCCAACAGATACATGAAAAAATGCTCATCATCACTCGCCATCAGAGAAATGCAAATCAAAACCACAATGAGATACCATCTCACACCAGTTAGAATGGCAATCATTAAAAAGTCAGGAAACAACAGGTGTTGGAGAGGATGTAGAGAAATAGGAACAATATTACACTGTTGGTGGGACTGTAAACTAGTTGAACCATTGTGGAAAACAGTGTGACGATTCCTCAAGGATCTAGGACTAGAAATACCATTTGACCCAGCCATCCCATTACTGGGAATATACCCAAAGGATTAGAAGTCATGCTGCTATAAAGGCACATGCACACGTATGTTTATTGTGGCACTATTCACAATAGCAAAGACTTGGAATCAACCCAAATGTCCATCATTGACAGACTGGATTAAGAAAGTGTGGCACATATACACCATGGAATACTATGCAGCCATAAGAAAGGATGAGTTCATGTCCTTTGTAGGGACATGGATGCAGCTGGAAACTATCATTCTTAGCAAACTATCACAAGAACAGAAAACCAAATACCGCATGTTCTCACTTACAGGTGGGAATTGAGCAATGAGATCACTTGGACACAGGAAGGGGATCATCACACACCGGGTCCTACTGTAGGGAGGGGGTGGGGGGAGGGATAGCATTAGGAGATATACCTAATGTAAATGACGAGTTAATGGGTTCAGCACACCAACATGGCACATGCATACATATGTAACAAACCTGCACGTTGTGCACATGTACCCTAGAACTTAAAGTATAATAATAAAAAAAGAAACAAAAATAAAAAATAAAAATAAAAAAATAAAAAAATTGGTAATTAACTTTACTAAGGTTAAAGGATATGAGATCAACATTGAAAAATTAATTATATATTTATATATTAGTATAAATAAACAGAAAATGAAATTTTAAAAGTAAAAACCATACCTGAGATGAATCTAACAAAAGATAAGCAAGACTTCTACACTGAAAATTATAAAATATTTCTGGGAGAAATTAAAGAACAAAATGGAAAGATAGCGTCATATTCATGGGTTATACTCTTCAAGGCTGATAAAATTGTCTATTTTCTCTAAATTAACCAAAAGATTTAGTACGATCCCAGGTGAAATTTTAGAAGTATTTTAAAAATAAATTGAAAAGGTAAGTCTAATTCTAAAATGCATATGGAAATGTAAAGAATCTAGAATATTCAAAACAATTTGAAAAAATAAGAACAAAGTTGGAGGACTTATACTACCTGGTTTCAAAACCTACTATCAAGTTATAGTAATCAAGACCATGTGTTATCAGCATAAAACAAATACCTGTAGGTCAATGAAACAGAATAGAAAATCCAAAAGTATGCCTACACATATATAGATTT
This sequence comes from Theropithecus gelada, assembly GCF_003255815.1. Taxonomy (NCBI): domain Eukaryota; kingdom Metazoa; phylum Chordata; class Mammalia; order Primates; family Cercopithecidae; genus Theropithecus; species Theropithecus gelada. Next base: position 152,372,337 of record NC_037669.1, read on the forward strand.
TTGACCAAGGCACCAAAGTAATTCAGTGAAGAAAGCAAAGTCTTTCTAACAGAATGTGCTGAAACAACTAGATATCTCTGTGGAGGGAAAAAAAAAAAATCTAGTTCAGTAACATATGCAAAAAATAATAATTTCAGAGGGATTATAGACCTAACTTTAAATATTAGAACCATAAACTTTCTTAAATAAAATATACAAAAATGTCTTTGTGACCATGGGTAGGTAAAGATTTCTTAATGATAACTCAAAAAGAGCTAACCATAAAATAAAAGTGATAAATCAAGTTCCCACAAAATTAAAACTTTCTGCTGATAAAATGGTACCATTAAGAAAATGAAAAGGCAAGCCAAATTGGAAAATATGGAAAATTGGAGAATTTTAAATTTCCAATAAATATATTGGAAAAAAATTCACAATATATTTATTTGACAAAAGACTCATGTTCAACACGTTGAAGTGAGGAGGGAGTGCTGAGAACATCTGCAAGTCGATAATGAAAAGATAAGTAATCCAACAAAAAATAAGGAAGAGACTGAATAGTCACTTAATGAAAGATTACCCAATAAGCACAGGTAAAAGTTTTCACCATTGTTAGTCACTAGGGAAATGCAAATTAAAACAACAATGAAATACATTTCATACCCACTAGAATAGCTTTTATCTAAAAGACTGACAAGACCAAATGTTGATGAGAATGTGGAGCAACTGGTACTCTCAGACATTGCTGGTAAAATATAAACTGCTACAGTGATTTTTTTTTTTTTTTTTTGCTTGTTTGTTTTTTGAGACAGAGTCTCACTCTGTTGCCCAGGCTGGAGGGCAATGGCATGATCTTGACTCACTGCAACCTCTGCCTCCTGGGTTTAAGTGATTCTTCTGCCTCTGCCTCCCGAGTAGCTGGAATTACAGTGCCCACCACCACACCCAGCTAATTTTTGTATTTTTAGTAGAGACAGGGTCTCACCATGCTGGCCAGGCTGTCTCAAACTCCTGACCTCAGGTGATCCACCCACCTTGGCCTCCCAAAGTGCTGGGATTACAGGTGTAAACCACCATGCCCAGCCTACAGTGATTTTGAAAATTAGTTTGGCATTGTTTTATAAAGTTAAATGTAAGTCTATACCCTAAGACCTAGCAATATTTATCCTAAGTATCTATCAAAAAGAAATGAAACATGTGACCACAAAAAGAGTTCAACAGTAATGTTTGTAATGTTCATTTATATAACATCAAAAAATTGAGAGCAGTTACAAGTGTCTGTCAACAGGTAAATGGAAAAACAAATCTACTTAGCACTAAAAAGGAATGAAATGTAAATACTTGCAATAACAGTGGTGAAACTTAAAAAAAAACAACCTAGATCTAAAAGAATATGGGCGGTCTAATTCCATCTACATGAGGTTCTAAATCAGGAAAAACTAATCGATGGTAGTAGTAAACAGAATGATCACAGTAGGGGGAGGGATTGACAAGTTCATGTGGAAATTTCCTGGGGTGATAAAAATATTCTACATCCTAAGACTGTCTCAGCTAATTAAAAATTTTTATTCTTTTTATTGATTGTTTCCTTTGCTATGCAAAAGCTTTTTTAACTTGTTGTGATCCCATTTGTCCATTTTTGCTTTGGTTGTCTGTGCTTGTGATTACTACACATTATATGCCTGTATCAAAATATCTCATCTACCCCATAAATATATACATCTACTATGAACCCACAAAAATTTTAAATTTAAAATTTAGTAAAAAATTTTGTTCTTCCATATAAGTTGAGATATACTCTTATACATAACAAACATGGAAAGATCATAAGTATTCAGTTTAAGAATTTGAAAATTATATATACCATTTTTTCAGAGACAGGGTCTTGCTATGTTGCCTAGGTTGGCCTCAAACTCTTGGGCTCAAGCAATCCTCCCACCTCAGCTTCCTAAGTGTTGGGATTACAGACACGAGCCACTGCATCCACTGAAAATTATATATAACCTTTGATGTATGCAAGTTGTGCCTCAATAATTTATATGGAAGAATAAAAATGTATAGTTAAATAAGTCAACCTTAAAAAGAAAAATAAAGAAGGCTTTATCAGATAATAAAATATACTATAAAGCCACAGTAATAAAAACAGTCTAATATTGGTCTACAAACAAAATACAAACCAAAAGAACAGAATAGAGAGCTAACACAGACCCATTATCATGCTTCTAATAGGATAAAATGACACTACAAATCAAATAAAATATTGTTTAATAACAGGGCTGGCAAAACTGGAACACAAGAAAAATAAAGCCAGATCCTAATATCATTTTATTCTAATATCCTAATATTTGATATTAGGTATCCAATGATTCTTAATATAATTTTTATTCCAAATGGATACAAGATCTAAATGTGTAAGATAAATGTCTATAATGATTAGGATAAAATATAGAAAGAATAATAAGACTGTGACGTAGAGGTAGGAAAGCACTACCTAAGCTATTTCAAAAACACAAAAATACATAGCAGAAAACAGGTGGATTCAATCATATCAAAATTAAGTATTTTTCAGTTCAATATAAGATATATGGAAAGAGTTAATAGATGACAGAATGGAAGAATATATTTGTGGCATTTTATGTCAACAAAAATGTATTATTTATAATATACAAGAAACTCCTGCAAGTCAAAGGGAAAATAGATAGCAACCCTGAATATAAAACGTTCAAAGGATATGACTTCGCGATTTATGGAAAAAAAAACTCAAAGGGCTAATAAACATGTGAAGAGATGCTTAAGCTCATTTTTAATCAGAGAAATGCTAATTAAATAACAAAGAGCTTAGAACTTATTAGTCTGGTAAAACTGGAAAACTGGATAGTGCCAAGTGCTGGAGAGAATGTGGGGGCATGGAAATTGTCTTGTGCTGCTAGTGAATGTGGTACAGCCATTCTGAAAAACAGTCTGGTGGTACTTAATCAAATTAGGTATATACACACCTATGACCCAGCTACTCTGCTTCTGGGGCATATGCCCCAAGAAATTCTCACACAGGTTCAAGGGGCACGAGTATGCAGATGTTGAACTTTCAGGTTGCAGGAAGTTGGAAGAGTGGCTAGCTAAATTGTGGTTGATGCTCACCGTGATGTATGTACTAGTTAACAGCAGTAACCAATCAACTATGTACATGGCAATGAGGATGGATCTGGAAAACACAGAGCTCAGTAAAATAAGAAAAATAATGAAATATATGACACAATACCATTTAGGTAAATTTAAAATACAAGTATACAGAACAACAGTATGTCATTTGCAGAAGGATACACATTAAACACTTTAGAATAACCAACTGAGGGCAGAAGCTGGAAGGAAATGGGATTAGAGAATGGAGAATAAGGAAGTAAATAAAACAAAAGAGGGATGGACCAATGATGATTATGAGCCACAAACTGATGAGGCTAACTCAACCTTCTGCGCCCAAGGCTTAAAAACCGGTGTAGGAACTCCTTTTCAGGGGAAGGAGGGCAATGATCTAGAAGACAGAAGTTATGCTGTGAAGACTCACTGTGAGGGCCCACAGTACACCAAATGGCCATAAAGTATTACATATTGATCTTCGATTTTTTAAAAAGAAGAAATTGAAGTTCAGAGAAACTAAACAATTTGCCCAAGGTCACAGTTTGTAAGAGGTAGTGCCAGAATTCAGACTTAGTATCAAAATGAGTCATCACTTGACTGCTGCTGCCCTGGCCCAAGCCAATATCACCTCTCACCTGGCCTGTTGCCATAGCCTCATCTCTGGCCGCTGTCTCCCACCATGCCCCACCAATCTATTCCACACAGCAACCAGAGCAGCCCCTTAGAAATAGAAATCAGATTATGCCACTTCCCACCTCAAAATCCTTCAAAGCTGTTTCAGTCCCACATCACTGAGAATTAAATCCGAAATGCTTGCGTGTCCAACAAGCCCCCATATGGCCTGGCCCCTGCCTAGTTTTCCAGTCTCATCTCTGATCATGTTCCATCTGGCTCCTTCAGCTCAGCCATATTGACCTCCTTTCTGTTTCTTAAACACTCTCAGAACATTCCAGTCTCAGGGCCTTGGCACTAGTCTTTTTCCCCATTTTCACATGATTTCTGCACTATTTCACTCAGGTCTCTGCTCCAATATTATCTTGTAGGAAAGGCCTTTCTGACCGCCTTACCTCTAATGCACTATCTTCTGCCCCAGCCATTTTTTAATGCCTTACTCTGCTTTATTTCTACCACTTATCCCTTCCTGACAGCACGTTATTCATATTTTTATTTGCTGGTTTATTTTTGTCTCTCACAGTAGAACGAAGGCAAGATATTGGTCTAACCTGTGTGCTCTACACAATGCCCAGCCCATGGCAAACCCTCCTTCAGTGTATGTGGATGAGTTTTTGGATGTCTGAGCCCAAACCCATTTCTCTCCCCTATGACATCACCCATGGCTCCCAGGCAGAAATGGGGAAGGGAGCATGGGGCAAATGGGGACAACAGTGAAAATAAAATGTAGCCCTTGAATAGAAAGCAGTTGTGAGTCAGGGAGAGGAAATCCCAGAACCTGATGGGGCTGAACAGGCCTGGGAGCAGCAGGAAGAATGGGCCGGCACTAAGATTTTAGGGTTGATGCTCTCTAGCCTTTTTGTTTTTGCTACAGAAAAGATGAAAATCAAACTGACCAGTTTCCCCACCCCCAGATGAGCCAGTGTGTCTAAGCCTGTTCTCATGGGTCTCAGGAGACAGAGATTTCACAACTGACTTTCAAAATCCCTTTCCTAAATCTAATGACCATCACAATAAGAAATTCAACCTTATTATAGGCATAAATTTATCTTGCTGCAATTTTATCCCATTTTCTTTAAGAAATGTACCAGATTATCGAAAAATAAATAAGAGGTAAAGTGCTATGGAAATATAACACATTTACACAACTCACATAGGAGATTTTATTACACATAGGAGATTGTAATAATGCCTCTCTTGTTAATCCCAGCTAGCTCTCAGAATCTAGCTCTTAGGGCTGAGCGCTGCAATCAGCTTCCATAAAAGTGCCACTTACTGTATGTCTTCCCTGAAAGATACTACTGACAGGACCATTAAGAGAAGAGATTTCTTGGTGGGAATGAGAGTAAATGTTTCATCAAACAATTTATTGCCCTTCTGCTAAAAGCACATCTACTATTCATTATCGTTCCCCTAAATGATGGTTGTAGGAGTCCTGGAAGAACTCTGACATGGCCACAAAACCCACCCTGTCTTATAAAAGGAGACTGAGCACCACCTGAAATGCTATCCTCATGGATTCATTCCTTTGAGTTAAGCATTGATATTCTAGGTTCTGAATCTAAAAGGTCAACAGTGAAGATGGGAGATACAAATCCTTAATGTCCCAGTGAAATGGGCATTTGTTGCTTTTGCTGCATGAATTCATTTGTCTCTCTACTGGTAACCACACCCATCCCAAACGTACATCTTGCTGATATAGCCACCATCAGTCATATCCATTAGTCTTTGTTATAATAATGCTGCATAACAATCACAAAACCTTAGTGTTTATAAAAGCAAGCATTCATTGCTCATATGAATAGGTTCAACTGTGCACTTATCACATCTGAGCTTGTTGACATTTCTGGGAGCCACTTGGCTGTTTGCTAATAGGGGCTTGCCTGTGCTAGGGAAGCCTGTTTTGATTTGTCTCTGTTTCATGTGTCTATCATATGCCTTGATATGTTCTCGTGTTGATGGTTGAGGTTCAAGAGATCATGCAGAAACACAAAGTCTCTTGAGACCTAGGCTCAGAAATGGCACATCATTACTTCTGCCTTATTGGTTAAAGGAAGTCACAGTACCTAGTCCAAAGTTAGAGCGGGCATATTTTACAATCTATTATGCCACCCAGTTGGTTCAGGAAGGACTAACCATCTTTCTTCCCTAAACTGTGACTGTAATTCAGGACTAGCCAATAAGACCTTAGCCCACCTCTCCTAACAGCCACAGCTACTGTTTCAGCTATTGTTTAAGTCAAAGAGAGTAGCATCTGGGACTTCTGCTCAATTACTTCTCTTTATTATTACTTCAGAGACTACAACATACATCCCTAACTCATGTTAGTCTAATATCAATTTGTACTTCTGCCACTCCAAGACAAGGACATTTGGAACACTTTAACTCCGTTTATATTTGCCTGCTTTTGTGCTGTCATTGTCTATTTTAATTCTATATATTTTAAATTCACAAGTCATCAGTATTATTTAATACAGTCAATATTCGTTTACACTTACACATATATATGCTCTTTGGATTGAATGATTTTTATTCATATATATTCAAGGTCACTCTACTTTGTCATTTTCATTTTGTTAAGTTCATCAAACGAGTTCTTAATATTAGATATTTTATTTTTTAGTTCTAAATTTTCCATTTTTAATGCTTTCTACTTCTCTGATAAGATTTTTCTCTTTTCATTTATTGAAAGCATAATTTCATTTATTTCATTGTGTGTGGCTTTAACAGTCGCTTTAAAATTCTTGTCTGCAAATTCAAACATCTAGATCATCTCAGAGCTGGTCTCAGCTGATTAATTGTCTTTTCTCCTGAGATTGGGTTACATTTCCTTTTCTTCATATGTTGAGTAATTTGGGGTAATATCATGAACATTTGAATGATATAATGTGAAAGCTCTGGATTTTGTTACATTCCTCTGAAGAATGCATGTTTTTGTTTTAGCAAATAATTAACTTTAGACTCAAACTAAAATCTCTGTCTCTTGGGTAGCTCAAATCTCATTTATTCTTTTGTTTTTATATGGCCTTCTTTGAGTTACACACAGGCCTCTTTCTTCATGTTTCCACTCTCCAGACTATTACTATTTTTGTTCACTATTTAATACCTCCATGTGGGTTTGTTTGTTGTATTTTTCCAGAGTTTACAGTTGTCTCTGTGAGTTTATTGAGTCTGACAGGAACTTAGTGTCCATACCTACATAGTTACTCTTTCATTGCTCTTTCTTTCTTTCTTTCTTTATCCCATGTTTTTATCCAGGAAAATTTTTATTCTGCCTGGAAACTTCCCTGGAGCATAGCCTTTCTGACAGTGATTATTCTTTTTAGTTGTAGTTTGTCTTAAAATTTCTCATTTCAGGCTGAGCATGGTGGCTCACTTTTGTAACCTCAGCATTTTGGGAGGCCAAGTTTGGGTGGATCACTTGAGCCCAGGAGTTCAAGACCAGCCCAGGCAACATGGTGAAACCCTGTCTCTAAGAAAAATATAAAACTGACCTGGATGTGGCGCACACCTGTAGTCCAGACTACTCTGGAGGCTGAGTGGGGAGGATCGCTTGGGCCCAGGAGATCTAGGCTGCAATGAGCTGTGATTATGCCACTGCACTCCAGCCTGAGTGACATAGTGAGACCCTGCCTCAAAAGCAAAACAAAACAAAACACTCATGTCACCTTTATTTTTAAAGACTATTTTCCAGAGGAGTAGAATTCTAGATTTGCGTTTTTAAAATCACCTGAAAGATGCCACTCCATTATCTTCTGGATTTTTCCTTTGGTTTCCAACGGTTTATTATAATGTGCCTAGGTGTGGTTTTCTTTGTGTGTATCTCGCTTAAGGTTTGTAGAATTTCTTGAATCTATGACTCGGTATTTTTCATCACTTTCAGAATGTCTCAGTCATTTGAGCTTCCATCTGTCTCTTCTCATCTGTGTTTTCACTGTGTTCTGTATATCCTTTCTGATCTGTGTATGGGTGTATGTGCTGGGTTTTTTTTTTTTTTTTTTTTTGTCTTTCCATGCTTCAGTCTAGCTATCTTCTTCAGACATAACTTCTACTTCACCAGTTTTTTTTTCTTTTTGCCTGATCTAATCTAACACTAAAACCAATTATTGAGTTATTACTTCAATATATTTTTTCATTTGATGCATTTCATATATGATTTATATGTAGTTTTCAGTTCTCAATTATAATTATCTTCTTTTTTATTTCCTAAAACCTGAATCATAGTGTAAAGCCTCCAATAACTGGATATCCTACAGACCTTTTATATTGTCAATTTAAAAAAATCTTGATCATGAGTCATTTTTTTTTTCTTTTTTCTATGCTTGTCAATTGTTGTATGCCAGATATTGCATATGGAACAACTGAAGAAATCATTTAAGGTACTGGATAATGCTATATTTCTCCAAAAAGAATTTCGTTTTCTTGTATTAGGCATTTAGGAAGGGCACAGGTTGCTTAAATTCAGACAGATTTGAGATAATTCACAAGTAGGCTTCTGTATTCCTAAGGTGCAAACTTTTAAAAGTCCTAATTGAAAGCCTTGATGTTTACCAGACCTCTCGCTGATCTTGGGTTCCACTTCATATTTTTGTCTACCACATCCATCCTTATGAGATAATTAAAGCTCTATTTATCTTTTCATCCTCTATTTGGTATTTCAAATTGGAAAACACCTCCAGGAGAAAAACAGTGCCAGGCATCAGGCATACTTGACAAATGGGATATTTTCTGTCTTTTTGCTTGCCTATGTTTTCTTATTTTTCTACAGTGAGCTGTTGTTATTCACTTAATTTATACTTTATTGAAATATGTCCAGCTGTGCAGCTTTCCCCATTGTGATGAATTTTTCTCTTGAGCTCACAACTTTCCCAGAAGTGTTTTGTTTTTCCCGCTCTAAATAGACTCTCAGACCCCCATCCCCCTGGTCTGGCACTGCTGGACAGGGCTGGTATCATAGCCATAATCCTTTCTAGTTTCATCACTAACTGCTCCAGCAGTGGGTTTATGACCCCATCATCATTTAATTAAGGAGTGGGCCCTGGGAACTGGGAACACCAGTGGCCCTGGCTCCCTAATGCCACCTGGAACATGCAGTCTGGTGTACAACTGCACCAAGGCAGTGGTTCCATTCCCAGCTGCAGGAGTCTAACTACAAGAAGCAAAGTGTACCAAGCTAGGCATTCCTTCCTGTGAAGGACTCCTGGCCCCAGAACTGCTGTCAGCTGCACCTTGGAAGTAGGTGCCCCAAACAGAATGCACCAAGGAACTCCTTACTCAAGGGTGCCCTGTGGCAAACCATTTCGCAAACCGAGCAATTCAGACTGAGTGATCACTCTAGCATTTGAGTTTCACTCACAAGGATTGTTAACAGCACACTATAAACGTCATTCCTGTTAATGTTGTTTCTTTTCAATCCTTTATTTTCAGAATAAAACATTCCTTCACCTCTCCCTGGCCCAAAACTTACATATACTTGAAAAAATGTATCTGAGTAGCAAATAATTCTTTTCAAGTTGTATTTCAATGTCCGAATTGGCTTTGATTTGGCCTTAAAGACTTGGCTGGTCTGTCTAGGCTGCAAGGTAACAGATTCTTTCTGAAACCCAAGAGAATAAGCTCAGAGCAAAGATTAAATTTGAGGTTTATATCTTCACTGATGTGTGCCTGAGGATGATTGGAAATGGGCATCCCCCAAAACCTTTCTCCTCCTTCCTCTACCTGCCCAACTCTGTTTCTGTGCCACTTTGCATGGAACTCATGGGGTCTAGAGCCCTTGACTAAGTTTTGTCTTCCTCATTCATTGGTTTCTGACGGTTCTATATTAACCCCTCCCACTGGGACTGGGGATTATCACTTTAACTTGTATCCTATTTCTAGGTCATGTTATTAGTGGCATAAAGTCACAATTATTATATCTCAATGAATTATACCACTTATATAAGGTCTTAGTGTTTTTCACCTAAAATTCTATTTTATCTCATAGAACAACTTTCTTATGGCTAGTATTTGTCTTATATGCTATTTCCATCATTTACTTTCTCAATTTAGGCTAGAAGTCCAATGTGCTATCCATTGCACCACAGAGCCTGCTCATACTTTTAACCTTTCTATATTAATTTTAGTTGTGACTCTTATAAGCAGTGAAGAAATGGATTTTAAAACATTCTGATTTTTAGTCAACATGGCAGTCTCTGTACTTTAATATGGTTAGTTGAATATGTTTACACATGTGATTACCAATACATACTTTTTAATTCTTTATTTATCATGTTTTACCTATCATTTTTTCTCTTTCCTAAACTTCCTTTTTCCACTGGTTTTGCTTTACACACATACACACACACACATTTTCCCCCTTTTGTTGGTTTGATAGTTACAATTTCTGTTCTTTTAATGGTTTCTCAAAATTTTTAATATGTATTTTTATTGTATATTTTCTAACCACATGTAAAGTTTAGGGACATTAGACCCTCCTTTCTTCCTCTAAACCATGCAGAATCATCTTCAGTGTTAATGGTATGTAGAATTTTAGTTCTACCTCTGTTAAGGAGGTGTGAGAGAGGAAGGAAGCAGGGGGTGGAGGTGAAATTCCTCCACAAGGAATATTCATAACATTCATTCATGTTTCATTTTCCACAATTAAAATCACTTTATTGCCTGTTTTATGAGTTTTTAGACTATATGTTTATTGAAAAAATTCAAGCAATATAGAAAATGGCAAGGGGGAAAATAAAAATCACCCCAAATACTTTCTACCCCAAGATAACTAGATTCTGGTGATTTCATCCATTCATGTATCCATTCATGTATCTCTATGTAAATGACACAAATATAGTCACATATTGCTTAATAATGAGAATGCATTCTATCAAATGTGTCATGAGGCAATTTTGTCATTGTGTGAACATTATAAAGTGTACTTACACGGCCCTATATGGTATAACCTACTACACACCTAAGCTATGGGGTAAAGCCTATAGCTAGGAGCCTAAAGCTCCTAGGCTACAAAAGTATACAGCATGTTACTGTATGGAATATTATAGGCAATTGTAACATAAGGGTAAATATTTGTGTATCTGTACATATCTAAACATGGAAAAGATACAGTAAAAATATAGTGTAAAATATTTTTAAAATGGTACACCTGAATAGGGCCCATACCATGAATGGAGCTTGCAGGATGGGAAGTCGCCATGGGTGAGTGAGCGAGTGGTGAGTGAATGTGAAGGCCTCGTATTGTACACTACTATACACTTTACAAACACAGTACACTAGGCTATACTAAATTTATATAAAAATATGTTTTCTTCAATAAGTTAACCTTAGCTTACTATAACATGTTTACTTTATAAACTTTTAAACTCTTTTATATTAACATGTAGCTTAAAAGACAAACACAGTGTACAGCTGTACAAATTGTTTTATATTCTTATTTTATACACTTTTTATTTTTATTTATTTATTTTTACTTTTTAGACTATGTTATTAAAAACTAAGACACAAACACACACATTAGCCATATCCCTGTCTTCCACCTACACATCTTGTTCCACCTACACATCTTGTTCCACTAGAAAGTCTTCAGGGGTAATAATATACATGAAGCTGTCATCATCTATAACAAAGCCTTCTTCTGGAATTCCCCCTGAAGAACTTGCCTGAGGCCGTTCTACAGTCAATATGTATATACAGAGAAAGTAGAAAGGTCAATAGATGGATAGATAAATACATACTGTTTATATGTGTGTGTGTGCATATATGTAGAAGAAATGTACTCTAAAATAATGATAAAATTATACTATAGTAAGTACATAAACCAGTAACATAGTCATTTATTACCATCAAGTACTATGTACTATTCATAATTATATATGTTATAATTTTATATGTCTGGCAGCAAAGTAGATTTGTTTACACCAGCATCACCACAAACGTGTGAGTAATGTGTTGCACTAGGCGATAAACACTTTTTAGTTTTATTATAATCTTATGGAAATACCATTATATATGTATCTTCATTGTTGACTGAAATGTCATTATACAGTGCATGACTGTACACAAATATAGATTTTCATACATAAACTTTACATAAATTGGCTTATATACTCACTTTTAGAATCAAGTAATTATTGAACTGTGTTTGGATTTTTGTTTACCTCTCCCCTATTCCAATAGACACATCTTATATAGCCAATATATTAACAGCTTACCTAAATATTCTGTCCTACCTTTCTCCAGGTTCATTTAATCATATGTAGATAAATGATAAAGGAAGAAGGAAGGAAAGGAAGGAAGGGAGAGAGAGAGAGAGTGAGAAGAAACAAGAAAGCAAGGAAAGCAAGGAAGGAAGCAGGGAGGAAGGGAGGGGAAGGAAGGGGAGGAAGCAAACAAATATAAATAATTTAAGTCATTGCTTATGTTATTAAACTAGGATTATATTACTTGTACTTCTTTGAGTTTGCTTTTCCTACTTTATAATTCATCGTGTAAATTGTCAGCTGCAATGCACTTGATAAGGTTTGAATGTGCATCCCTTCCAAATCTTATGTTGAAATGTGATACCCAAAGTTGGAGGTGGAGCCTAGTGGGAGGTGTTGGGTCATGGGTGTGGATCCCTCATGAATGGTTTGTTTCCCTCCCCATAGTAATGAGTGAGTTCTCATTCTGTTAGTTTACAGGAGAGCTAGTTGTTTAAAGGAGCCTAACACCTCCTCCTTTCTCTCTCTGGCTCCTGCTCTCGCTTTGTGACATGCCTGCTCCACCTTTGCCACCTGCCATGATTTAAGGCTTCCTGAGGCCTTACCAGCAGAAGATGTCAGCACCATACTTCCTGTACAGCTTGCAGAACTGTGAAAAATAAACCTCTTTTCTTTATAAATTATCTGGGCTCAGGTATTCCTTTATAGCAATGCAAAGTGGACTAAGAAAACACCCAACTGATTTTTTGTGGGTTTTCATTATGGAAGTTTCATACATAAACCAAAGAAATGAGAAACATATGATGAACTCCCACGTATCCATCACTCAACTTCAACAATTATCCATATTTACATTTTTCTAACCTTGTTTCATTAGTCCTTCCTATAGTAAGCAGAATATTGTCCCCTCAAAGATGTCCACATCCTAATTCTCTGCAAATACGTTACCTTACATAACAAAGGGACTTTGCAGATATGCTTAAATTTAAATAACTTGAGATGAGGAAATTATCCTTGATTGTCCATGTGGGCTCAACCTAATTTTGTGAATCCTTAAAATAAGAGTATCTTTTCTCACTGTAACTAGAGAACATGCAACTATGGGAGAATGATTAGAGAAATAACATCTTGCTGGTTTTGAAGATGGAGAAAGAGGGCCATGAACCATGGCCTCTAGAAACTGGCAAAGGTAAGGACATGGATTCTCGCCTATGTCCTCAGAAAAGAGCACAGTCCCACCAACACTTTAATTTTAGCCTAGTGAGACCAACATCAGACTTCTCAATCATACAACTGCAAGATAATAAGTGTGTGTTTTTTGGGCTTCTCAGTTTGTAATAATTTGCAACGGCAACGATGAAAAACAAATACACCTTCATTTCCTTCCTTCCTTCCTTCCTTCCTTCCTTCCTTCCTTCCTTCCTTCCGTCCTTCCTTCCTTCTTTCCTTCCTCCTTCCTTCCTTCCTTCCGTCCTTCCTTCCTTCTTTCTTTCTAGTAGGGGCTGGAGTATTTTATAGAGAATTTCAGACATGATAGCATTTTACCCATAAATATTTTATATTTTATTATAATATTTTACTATATATTTTAACAGATGAAGAGCTTAAAAATAATCACAATACCTATCATCCTTTACAGAATGAACAATTGCTTAATATCATGCAATACTGTGTGTTTAACATTTTCTTATTGTCTGAAAAAGTGTCTTTTTATACCTGGTATGTTTGATCAGGTTCTAAAGACCTCAGATTACATTTCACTGATATTTGTCTTAAGTCATAATAATTTTCCTTTCTCCCCTTTTAAACAGGCACTGTGTGTGTGTATGTGTGTGTGTGTGTGTGCGCGCGCGCACGTGAAGAGACCTGTCCATTTGCTTAATAAAATTTACTACAGTCTGAAGTAAGCCAACCACACACTCAAGGTGTCAATTAACATGTAACCTATTTCCTACATTTCCTGTAAACTAGTGGTTAGAGCTATAGGCTTGATTCTATCCATCTATCTATCTTTCATCTATTTACTTATTTTGAGAAGGGGTGTTGCTCTGTCACCCAAGCTGGATTGCAGTGGTGCATTCTTAGCTCACTGCAGCCTTGAACACCTAGGCATAAGTGATCCTCCCACCTCAGGCTCTCTAGTAGCTGAGACTACAACTGCACACCACTGCCACCTTCACTAGTTTTTTTTTGTTTTTGTTTTTTGTTTTTTGTTTTTTGTTTTTAATTTTGTAGAGATGGAGTCTAGCTTTTTTGCTCTGGCTGGTCTCAAACTGTTGGCTTCGATCAGTCTTTCCAACTTGGCCTCCCAAAATGCTGGGATTACAAGTGTATGCCACTATGCCCAATATCTAATACTCAATTTAGATATTTTGATTAAACTCTTTTGGCTTCCTGTTGCATTGCATCAGGTTGTTTCACCTTCAGTAATATGAAGACGGACTGGTGGTTCAGGTGCTGTCAACCTATGCATCTGTTATAGTTTTCCCACAGCCTTTCACTCAATGATACTGGGACTAAATGGTCTAAATCCATTCTTTCAAACATTGTTTGGGTATTTTTTTGCAATTATTATTTTAATACTCAAGTTTTCCCAACTCTAGCCAACAGAAACTCCTATTATTGACTGCTATATTCTTTTGGCATGTCTGCTAGTCTTTGACAGTCTTCTAGTATAAAATGCTATTTGGAGACCACAGCCTAAGTGATGGAGGTTAACTCATTCTTTTTAATGCTTAAATGATAGCTCGTGATATGAGTGGCAGATATTGAAGCTGAGCTTACTCACCTGCCATCTCATTTTGTTGGAGTATGTCTTTAAGGACTACATCTCCAGTCTCTCCCAGACCTGTGATTGCTCATTTGACCTAGTTTCTACCAAATAGGTACCTGAGAGATTCAGAAGTCAAAGTGTGGAGGAATTTTGCTTTGACTGTTTCTGGCATCTCAGCTGCAGTCATGGAGGCTGCTACATGGGAGCTGTCCTATGAGTCCCAGTGACTGGTGCCTAGCTTCATGGATACCAAGAGTCATGGGCAAGGCACTTATTTGCTGCTTTAAATCCTGACTACCATAGTGCATCTTGGGTCCACAAATTGAGGGTGCAGCTTCCTGAATCTCTAGCTTTAATAGTCAGCTTTTGCTAGATCATGCTGTTTAAAAAAAATCTTATTGGCTAAAGACAAAGAGTAATTTCTCTCTGAGGATACACCTTGGCTATGGGTTTGATTTACCTCTACTCCTGTGTCTTCATTATTCTTGAATTCAGGGTGAAGGAGCAGCCCATATCAAGTACATATCATCGTTGTACTAGATTGAAAAGACAGCAGAACCATGCAAAGGCACTTAATACTTTTATTTGAAGCTGGCACACATCACTCCCACGGACATTGCATCAAAGCAAATCATGTGGCCACACTTTTTGTTAATGGGGTGGAAAATATAATCCCCTAACAAGTAAGGGGAGCAAATAATTGAGAACAATAATACCACCATTATCTACCAATCAACTACCAACAACAATCTACTATCATTGTTATCTGATCATGCCAGAGAGAGGAGCAATCTTGGTGGGCCAGTTCTCTGCTGGTATCCTACAAATTCACTCTATACCCTCAATCTAGCCCTATCAAGGACTGCGTACCTACCCAATTCACCCATTTTAACTCACTTTCTCTTCAACTTAACTGTAATTGAACTCTACAGCCATAATATGGATGTATCACCATTTATTCATTCCACATTGATACACATTCCTTTGTTTCCAGGTTGTTGTTTTCATTTGGCTACTAAATATAATGCTGCAACAAAATTATTGAAAATGTATACTTACCGTATAGTTTGAAGTCAGGTAGCATGATGCCTCCAGCTTTGTTCTTTTTGCTTAGGATTGTCTTGGCTATACAGTCTCTTTTTCGATTCCAAATGAAATTTAAAGTAGTTTTTCTAGTTCTGTGAAGAAAGTCAATGGTAGCGTGATGGGAATAGCATTGAATCTATAAATTACTTTGGGCAGTATGACCATTTTCATGATACTGATTCTTCTTATCCATGAACATGGGATGTTTTTCCATTTGTTTGTGTCATCTCTTATTTCCTTGAGCAGTGGTTTGTAGTTATCCTTGAAGAGGTCCTTCACTTCCCTTGTTAGCTGTATTCCTAGGTATTTCATTATCTTCATAGTGATTGTAAATAGGAGTTCATTCATGATTTGGCTCTCTGCTTGTCTGTTATTAGTGTATAGGAATCCTTGTGATTTTTGCACATTGACTTTGAATCCTGAAACTTTGCTGAAGTTGTTTATCAGCTTAAGGAGTTTTGGGGCTGAGACGATGGGGTTTTCTAAATATACAATCATGTTGTCTGCAAATAGAGATAATTTGACTTCCTCTCTTCCGATCTGAATATGCTTTATTTCTTTCTCTTGCCTGGTTACTCTGGCCAGAACTTCCAATAATATGTTGAATAGGAATGGTGAAAGAGGGCATCTTTATCTTGTGCTGGTTTTCAAAGTGTCAAAACAGATATAGAGACAAATGGAACAGAACAGAGGCCTCAGAAATAACATCACACATCTACAGCCATCTGATATTTGGCAAACCTGACCAAAAAAATCAGTTGGCAAAGGATTCCCTGTTTAATACATGGTTCTGGGAAAACTGGCTAGCCATATGCAGAAAACAGAAATTGGACCCCTTCCTTACACCTTATACAAAAATTAACTCAAGATGGATTAAAGACTTAAATAGAAAACCTAAAACTACAAAAACCCTAGAAGAAAACCTAGACAATACCATTCAGGACTTAGGCATGGGCAAAGACTTCATGACTGAAACACCAAAAGCAATTGCAACAAAAGCCAAAATTGACAAATGGGATCTAATTAAACTAAAGAGCTTCTGCTTAGCCAAAGAAAATATCATCAGAGTGAACAGGCAACTTACAGAATGGGAGAAAAGTTTTTCAATCTATCCATCTGACAAATGTCTAATATCCAGAATCTACAGGAACTTAAACAAATTTACAAGGAAAAAACAAACAACCCCATCAAAAAGTGGGCCAAGGATATGAACAGACTTCTCAAAAGAAGACATTTACGTGGCCAACAAACATATGAAAAAAGCTCATCATCAGTGGTCATTACAAAAATGCAAATCAAAACCACAATAAGATACCATCTCACACCAGTTAGAGTGGCAATCATTAAGAAGACTGGAAACAATGGATGCTGGAGGATGCGGAGAAATAGGAATGCTTTTACGCTGTTGGTGGGAGTGTGAATTAGTTCAACCATTGTGGAACGCAATGTGGTGATTCCTCAAGGATCTAGAACCAGAAATACTATTTGACCCAGCAGTCCCATTACTGGGTGTAGACCCAGAGGATTATCAATCATTCTACTATAAAGACACATGCAATTTACAGGTCCATTCCAAGATGGCTGAATAGGAACAGCTCTGGTCTGCAACTCCCAGCAAGATCGATGCAGAAGACAGATAATTTCTGCATTTCCAACTGGGTTCATCTCATTGGGATGGTTGGACAGTGGGTGCATCCCATGGAGGGCGAGCCGAACCAGTGTGGGGCATCGCCTCACATGGGAAGTGCAAGGGGTCAGGGGATTTCCAAGGGAAGCCAAGGGAAGCCGTGACAGACTGTACCTGGAAAAATGGAACATTCCCACCTAAATACTGTGCTTTTCCAAAAGTCTTAGCAAACGGCACACCAGGATATTATATCCTGCACCTGGCTCAGTGGGTCCCACACCCATGGAACCTTGCTCACTGCTAGCACAACAGTCTGAGATTGACCCGCGAGGCAGCAGCCTGGCAGGGGGAGTGGCATCCACCATTGCTGAGGCTTGAGTAGGTAAACAAAGCAGCCAGGGAAGCTGGAATGGGGTGGAGCCCCCCACAGCTCTGCAAGACCTGCTGCCTCTATTGACTCCACCTCTGGGGGCAGGGCATAGCTGAACAAAAGGCAACAGAAACTTCTGCAGTTTTAAACGTCCCTGTCTGACAGCTCTGAAGAGAGCAGTAGTTCTCCCAGCACAGCATCTGAGCTCTGAGAACAGACAGACTGCCTCCTCAAGTGGGACCCTGACCCCAATGTAGCCTAACTAGGAGACACCTCCCAGTAAGGGCTGACTGACACCTCATACAACTGGGCGCCCCTCTGGGATGAAGCTTCCAGAGGAAGGATTAGGCAGCAATATTTACTGTTCTGCAATATTTGCTGTTCTGCAATATTTACTGCTCTGCAGCCTCCACTGGTGATACCCAGGAAAACAGGGTCTGGAGTGGACCACCAGCAAACTCTAACAGACCTGCAGCTGAGGGACCTGACTGTTAGAAGGAAAACTAACAAGTAGAAAGGAATAGCATCAATATCTACAAAAAGGACATCCACACAAAAACACCATCTGTAGGTCACCAACATCAAAGACCAAAGGTAGATAAAACCACAAAGATGGGGAGAAACCAGAGCAGAAAAGCTGAAAATTCTAAAAAACGGAGCACCTCTTCTCCTCCAAAGGATGGCAGCTCCTCACCAGCAACAGAACAAAGCTGGACAGAGAATGATTTTGATGAGTTGACAGAGTAGGCTTCAGAAGGTTGGTAATAACAAACTTCCCTGAGCTAAAGGAGGATGTTCGAACCCATCACAAGAAGCTAAAAACCTTGAAATGGCTAACTAGAATAAACAGTGTAGAGAAGACCTTAAATGACCTGATGGAGCTGAAAACCATGGCACAAGAACTACGTGACACATGCACAAGCTTCAGTAGCCAATTCGATCAAGTGGAAGAAAGGGTATCAGTGATTGAAGATCAAATTAATGAAATAAAGTGAGAAGAGAAGTTTAGATAAAAAAGAGTAAAAAGAAATGAACAAAGCCTCCAAGAAATATGGGACCATGTGAAAAGACCAAATCTATGTCTGATTAGTATACCTGAAAGTGACAGGGAGAATGGAACCAAGCTGGAAAACACTCTTCAGGATATTGTCCAGGAGAACTTCCCCAACCTAGCAAGGCAGGCCAACATTCAAATTCAGGAAATACAGAGAAAACCACAAAGATACTCCTTGAAAAGAGCAACCTCAAGACACATCATTGTCAGATTCACCAAGGTTGAAATGAAGGAAAACATGTTAAGGGCAGCCAGAAAGGTCGGGTTACACACAAAGGGAAGCCCATCAGACTAACAGCAGATCTCTTGGCAGAAACTCTCCAAGCCAGAAGAGAGTAAGGGCCAATATTCAACATTCTTAAAGAAAAGAATTTTCAACCCAGAATTTTATATCCAGCCAAGCTAAGTTTCATAAGTGAAGGAGAAATAAAATCCTTTACAGAAAAGCAAATGCTTAGAGATTTTTGCCACCACCAGGCCTACCCTACAAGAGATCCTGAAGGAGGCACTAAACATGGAAAAGAACAACAGGTACCAGCCATTGCAAAAACATGTCAAAATGTAAAGTCCATCGATGCTAGGAAGAAACTGCATCAACTAGCAAGCAAAATAACCAGCTAATATCATAATGACAGGATCAAGTTCACACATAACAATATTAACCTTAAATGTAAATGGACTAAATGGTCCAATTAAAAGACACAGACTGGCAAATTGGATAAAGAGTCAAGACCCATCAGTTTGCTGTATTCAGGAGACCCATCTCTCATGCAGAGACACACATAGGCTCAAAATAAAGATATGGGAGAAGATCTACCAAGCAAATGGAAAACAAAAAAAAAGCAGGGGTTGCAATCCTAGTCTCTCATAAAATAGACTTTAAACCATCAAAGATCAAAAGAGACAAAGAAGGCCATTACATAGTGGTAAAGGGATCAATTCATCAGGAAGAGCTAAGTATCCTAAATATATATGCACCCAATATAGGAGCACCCAAATTCATAAAGCAATTCCTTAGAAAATTACAAAGAGACTTAGACTCGCATACAATAATAATGGGAGACTTTAACACCCCACTGTCAACATTAGACAGATCAACGAGAGAGACAGTTAACAAGGATATCCAGGAATTGAACTCAACTCTGCACCAAGCAGACCTAATAGACATCTACAGAACTCTCCACCCCAAATCAACAGAATATACATTCTTCTCAGCATCACATCGCACTTATTCCAAAATTGACCACATAGTTGGAAGTAAAGCACTCCTCAGCAAATGTAAAAGAACAGAAAGCAAAACAAACTGTCTCTCAGACCACAGTGCAATCAAGTTAGAACTCAGGATTAAGAAACTCACTCAAACCACACAACTACATGGAAACTGAACAACCTGCTCCTGAATGACTACCGGGTAAATAACAAAATGAGGGTAGAATTAATGATGTTCTTAGAAACCAATGAGAACAAAGACACAACATATCAGTATCTCTGGGACACATTTAAAGCAGTTTGTAGAGGGAAATTTATAGCACTAAATGCCCACAAGAGAAAGCAGGAAAGATCTAAAATCGACACCCTAACATCACAATTAAAAGAACTAGAGAAGCAAGAGCAAACACATTCAAAAGCTAGCAGAAGGCAAGAAATAACTAAGATCAGAGCAGAACTGAATGAGATGGAGACACAAAAAACTCTTCAAAAAATCAATGAATCCAGGAGCTGGTTTTTTGAAAAGGTCAACAAAATTGATAGATCACTAGCAAGACTAATAAAGAAGAAAAGAGAGAAGAATCAAATAGACACAACGAAAAATGATAAAGGGGATATCACCACTGATCCCACAGAAACACAAACTACCATCAGAGAATACCACAAACACCTCTACACAAATAAACTAGAAAATCCAGAAGAAATGGATAAGTTCCTGGACACATACACCCTCCCAAGACTAAACCAGGAAGAAGTTGAATCCCTGAATAGGCCAATAACAGGCTCTGAAATTGAGGCAATAATCAGTAGCCTACCAACCAGAAAAAGTACAGGAACAGATGGATTCACAGCCAAATTCTACAAGAGACACAAAGAGGAGCTGGTACCATTCCTCCTGAAACCATTCCAATCAATAGAAGAAGAGGGAATCCTCCCTAACTCATTTTATGAGGCCAGCATCATCCTGATACCAACGCCTGGCAGAGACACAACAAAAAAGAGAATTTTAGACCAATATCCTTGATGAACATTGATGTGAAAATCCTCAATAAAGTACTGGCAAACTGAATCCAGCAGCACATCAAAAAGCTTATCCACTACAATCAAGTCAGCTTCATCCCTGGGATGCAAGGCTGGTTCAACATATGCAAATCAATAAACATAATTCATCACATAAACAGAGCCAATGACAAAAACCACGTGATTATCTCAATAGATGCAGAAAAGGCCTTCAACAAAATTCAACAGCCCTTCATGCTAAAAACTCTCAAGAAACCAGATAGTGATGGAACGTATCTGAAAATAATAAGAGTTATTGACGACAAACCCACAGCCAATATCATACTGAATGGGTAAAAACTGGAAGCATTCCCTTTGAAAACTGGCATAAGACAGGGATGCCCTCTCTCACCACTCCTATTCAACATAATGTTGGAAGTTCTGGCCAGGGCAATCAGGCAAGAGAAAGAAATAAAGAGTATTCAATTAGGAAAAGAGGAAGTCAAATTGTCCCTGTTTGCAGATGACATGATTGCATATTTAGAAAACCCCATCATCTCAGCCCAAAATTTCCTTAAGCTGATAAGCAACTTCAGCAAAGTCTCAGGATACAAAATCAATGTGCAAAAATCACAAGCATTCTTATATACCAAAAACAGACAAACAGTCAAATCATGAGTGAACTCCCATTCACAATTGCTTCAAAGAGAATAAAATACCTAAGAATCCAACTTACAAGGGATGTGAAGAACCTCTTCAAGGAGAACTATAAACCACTGCTCAATGAAATAAAAGAGGACACAAACAAATGGAAGAACATTCCATTCTCATGGATAGGAAGAATAAATATCATGAAAATGGCCATACTGCCCAAGGTAATTTATAGATTCAACGCCATCCCCATCAAGCTACCAATGACTTTCTTCACAGAATTGGAAAAAACTACTTTAAAGTTCATGTGGAACAAAAAAAGAGCCCACATTGCCAAGACAATCCTAAGCAAAGAACAAAGCTGGAGGCATCATGCTACCTGACTTCAAACTATACTACGAGGCTACAGTAACCAAAAGAGCATGGTACTGGTACCAAAACAGAGATATAGACCAATGGAACAGAACAGAGTCCTCAGAAATAATACCACACATCTACAACCATCTGATCTTTGACAAACCTGACAAAAACAAGAAATGCAGAAAGGATTCCCTATTTAATAAATGGTGCTGGGAAAACTGGCTAGCCATATGTAGAAAGATGAAACGGATCTCTTCCTTACAGCTTATACAAATTAATTCAAGATGGATTAAAGACTTAAATGTTAGACCTAAAACCATAAAAACCCAGAAGAAAACGTAGGCAATACCATTCAGGACATAAGCACGGGCAAGGACTTCATGACTAAAACACCAAAAGCAATGGCAACAAAAGCCAAAATCGACAAATGGGATCTAATTATACTAACGAGCTTCTGCACAGCAAAAGAAACTACCATCAGAGTGAACCAGCAACCTACAGAATGGGAGAAAATGTTTGCAATCTACCCATCTGACAAAGGGTTAATATCTAGAACCGACAAACAACTTAAACAAATTTACAAGAAAAAAACAACCCCATCAAAAAGTGGGCAAATAATACGAACAGACACTTCTCAAAAGAAGACATTTATGTGGTCAACAGACGTATGAAAAAACGTTCATAATCACTGGTCATCAGAGAAATGCAAATCAAAACCACAATGAGATACCATCTCACACCATGTAGAATGGCGATCATTAAAAAGTCAGGAAACAGGGCAACCTGCTCGGGTCCCCTTCCACACTGTGGAAGCTTTGTTCTTTTGCTCTTTGCAATAAATCTTGCTGCTGCTCAAAAAAAAAAAAAAAAAAAAAAAAAAGGAATCAGGAAACAACAGATGCTGGAGAGGATGTGGAGAAATAGGAATGCTTTTACACTGTTGGTGGGACTGTAAACTAGTTTAACCATTGTGGAAGACAGTGTGGTAATTCCTCAAGGATCTAGAACTAGATGTACCATTTGACCCAGCTATCACATTACTCAGTATATACCCAAAGGATTATAAATCATGCTACTATAAAGACACATGCACACGTATGTTTATTGCAGCACTACTCACAATAGCAAAGACTTGGAATCAACCCAAATGTCCATCAACAATAGACTGGATTAAGAAAATGTGGCACATAAACACCATGGAATACTATGCATCCATAAATAGGATGAGTTCATGTCCTTTGCAGGGACATGAATGAAGCTGGAAACCATCATTCTCAGCAAACTATCACAAGGACAGAAAACCAAACACTGCATATTCTCACTCATAGGTGGGAATCGAACAATGAGAACACTTGGACATAGTTGGGGGGGGAACATCACACACTGGGGTCTGTCATAGGATGGGGGTCTGGGAGAGGGATAGTATTAGAGAAATACCTAATGTAAATGATGAATTGATAGGTGCAGCAAACCATCACGGCACATGTATGCCTATGTAACAAACCTGTAGGCTCAGCACATGTATCCCATAACTTAAAAAAAAAAAAAAAAAAAAAAAAAAAAAACTCTCCAGCCCTTTTGTTTTGGAGAAGTTGAGCTCCGTCTCTCTACTCTATTGAAATAGTCTTGAATAAAGTCTTCTTTGCCTGTTAAAAAAATGTATACTTACTGCTGTTATCTTTATTCCTACGGGATAAATTTCAAGATGTGGGATTCCAGAGCCAAAGAACATAGGTATGTTTTTTGTTGTTGTTGTTGTTTGTTTTTGGTTTTTTGTTTGGTTACTTTGGTTTTAAGAGACAAGATGTCGTCCTGTTGCATAGGCTGGAGTACAGCAGCACAATCATAGCTCACTGGAGCCCAAACTGCTGGGCTCAAGCAATCCTACGTCGGCCTCGCAGTGTGCTAGGATTATAGGTGTGAGCCACCATACCCTGCCAGATGTTTTTAAATTTAAAAGTTATTTCCATGTTTCTGTATTTAAAAGCTAAAACAATTATTACTTCCACTTTTTCCTGCATATTTACTAGTGATACGTGATTTAACTCTTTAGTATTTTTGCCAATCTGATAGGTGACAAATGTTATTTATTAGGTCCTTTACTTTGTGTGTCTCTTACCACTAGTGAAGCTAGGCATCTCTTCCTTTTTTTACACAATTTTATTGAGGTATAATTTAATACCATAAAATTCACTTATTGTAAGAGTACAATTGAATATTTTTAGTAAATTTTTAGAGTCATGCAACCATTACCATAATTTAATTTTAGAACTTGTTTCTCTATCTAAAAACGTTCCTGGTGCCTGTTTGTAATCAATCTCTGCTCCCATCCCCAGATCCAGACAAGCATTGACCTGCTTTCTGTCACTACTGATTTTCCCTTTTAGGACATTTTATATAAACAGAAATATTAGGTTGCTGAAATATAATTGTGGTTTTTGCCATTCAATGAAAGTAATAAATAACAACCTAATAAATAACAGAAAGTGTTTTGTATCTGGCTTCTTTCATTTAGCATAACATTTTCAAGGTTCATCCATGTTGTAGCATGTATCAGAATATCATTTTTTGTTGCTGAACAATATTTCATTGTATAGATAAACTGCATTTCATTTATTCATTCACCAGTTGATATACATTTGGATTGTTTCTACTTTGGGCTATTACACATAATGCTGCTATGAAATTTTGTGTACAAGTGTTTGTGTGAACATATATTTGTACTTCTCTTGGGTAGATATCTAAGGATAAAATTGTTGGGTCATATGGTAAATTCATGTTTAATTTTTTTAAGTGCCAAACTGTTTTCCAAAGTCTGCCTACTTTTCCACCAGCAATGTACAAGGATTTCTGTTTCTCCACACCTTCTCCAGCACTTGACTGCCATGTTTTAAACTTATTTTAAGTTCAGGGGTACATGTGCAGAATATACAGGTTTGTTACATAGGTAAATGTGTGTTATGGAGGTTTGTTATATAGATTATTTCATCACCCAGGCATAAAGCCTAATATCCATCATTATTTTTCCCGGTCCTCTCCCTCCTGCCACCTTTCACCTTCTGATAGGCCCCAGTGCGTGTTGTTCCCCTCTCTGTGTCCACGTGTTCTCATCATTTAGCTCCCACTTATAAATGAGAACATGCTCTATTTGGTTTTCTGTTCCTGTGTTAGTTTGCTAAGGATAATGGCCTCCTGCTCCATCCATGTCTCTGCAGAGTACATCCCCTCATTCTTTTCTTTATGGCTGCATAGTATTCTATGGTGTATATGTACCAAATTTTCTTTATCCAGTCTATCAAGAATACACCATAGAATGCTATGCATACAAATACATTTAGGTTGATTCCATGTCTTTGCTATTGTGAACAGTGCTGCAATAAACATGCTCATGTGTGTGCCTTTATAATAGAATGATTTATATTCATTTTCTTTAGATGGAGTCTCACTCTGTCACCCAGGCTGGAGTCCAGTGGCACAATTTTGGCTCACTGAAACTTCTGCTTCCCGTGTTCAAGCGACTCTCCTGCCTCAGCCCTCTTAGTAGCTGGGATTACAGACGTGTGCCACCATGCCCAGCTAATTTTTGTATTTTTAGTAGAGATGGGGTTTTGCCATGTTAGCCAGGCTGGTCTTGAACTCTTGACCTCAAGTGATCCACCCACCTCGGCCTCCCAAAGTGCTGGGATTACAGGCATGAGCCACCATGCCCTGCCTGAATGATTTATATTCCTTTGGGTATACATCCAGTAGTGGGATTGTTGGGTCAAATGGTATTCCTGTCTTTAGGTCTTTGAGAAATTGTCACTGTCATCCACAATTGTTGAACTAATTTACACTCCCACCAACAGTATATAAGTGTTCTTTTTTTCTCCACAACCTGGCCAGGGTCTGTTATTTTTTGACTTTTTAATAGTAGCCATTCTGACTGATGTGAGATAGTATATCATTGTAGTTTTGATTTGCATTTCTCTAATGATAAGTGATGCTGATCTTTTTTTTCATATGATTGTTGGCTGCATGTATGTCTTCTTTTGAAATTTGTCTGTTCATGTCCGTCGCCCACTTTTTAGTGGGGTTGTTAGTTCTTTTTCTTGTCAATTTAAATTCCTTATAGATGCTGGATATCAGACCTTTGTCAGATGCAATAGTTTGCAAAAATATTCTCCCATTCTGTAGGTTGTCTGTTTGTTCTGTTGATAGTTTCTTTTGCTGTGCAGAAGCTCTTTAGTTTAATTAGATCCCATTTGTCAATTTCTGTTTCTGTTGCAATTGCTTTGGCATCTTCATCATGAAATCTTTGCCTGTCCCTATGTCTTGAATAGCATTGCCTAGGTTGTCTTTCAGGGTTTTTCTAGTTTGGGGTTTTACATTTAAATCTTTAATCTGTCTTGAGTTAATTTTAGTATATGGCGTAAGGAAGGGATCCAGTTTCAGTTTTCTGCATATGGCTAGCCAGTTATCCCAGTACCATTTTTATTGAATAGGGCATCCTTTCCCCATTGCTTGTTTTTGTCAGGTTTGTCAAATATTAGATAGTTGTAGGTGTGCAGTCTAATTTCTGAGCTCTCTATTCTGTTTCATTGGTCTGTGTGTCTGTTCTTGTACCAGTACCACGCTGTTTTAGTTACTGTAGCCCTGCAGTACAGTTTGAAGTCAGGTAGCATGATGCCTCCAGCTTTGTTCTTTTTGCTTAGGATTGCCTTGATTTTTGCCGTTTTGATTATAGCCATCCTAGCAGGTGTGTAATGATATCTTATTGTGGCTTAAAACTTCATTTCCCTAATGACTAATGATGCTGAGCACCTTATCATGTGCATATTAGCCATTTGTATATCTCCTTGGTAAAATAGCTAATTCAAATTGTTGCCTGTTTTTAAATTGGGTTGCTTGCTTTCTTATTATTTGGTTGTAAGTATTCTTTATATATTTTGAATACAAATCCTTTGCATACCATGATTTGCAAATATTTTCTCCCAGTTATGGCTAAGCTTCTGGTGTTCATGCCCCACCCCACCCTGGTAGAACCACTTTGGATACTAAGCTTAAGGGAAGGGAAATAAGAAATAAAGTAGTCCCAGGCAGGAATGCCACATACTCTACCCTTCTTATCTGAAGCTCAGCGGTTTTTACATGAATAAACACCTCTCAATATGTTGTTTGCCTCTGGTCAATTTCCAGATCTCTGAAATGGTTGTTTTTGATGATTTTCAGTTTGTTAGCTGTATTCGGAAGAGAGGATTCATGAGTCTGTTTACTCCACCATGCCAGAAGAAACTAGACAGCATTTTTTAAGTTTATGAAAACTTGGAATTGGTGGTCTTCCTTCCTAACAGCTCCAGAAAGTGCCAGGTTTGTGTTTTCTTCTCTTGGATTGGGATTGGGTTGTGTGCCCATCCTTGAACCACTCACAGCAGCCAGGGGAATGCATTAGTATGACCAGCCAAGCCTGATTCCCATGCCTATCCCTTGTCTGAGAAGGAACTGCCACTACCTATAGCATCTAGCCTGAGAATTGAGAGGGGTGGTCTTCCAGTAGTAAATTGGAGTCATTTTCCTTGAAAGAAGACATGACGCCAGTGGTAAAACCAGTCAAAATTCACAACAGGCTCCCTTCAGGGTTGTGATTCCCTATGTGGAGCCCTTACATCACAGGCCAGTGCCCAACACCTACACTGTTCATCACCTTCAGGGAGACCATGCCTGACCATGCAGTCTTGCTGACTTCTTAATGATACCAGACACACAAAGCCTCCTATGATCCGAGGACACAGAAATCTGGCTTCAGATGGGAGCAGACTTCAGTGCCCTCTAAAATTTCTTTTGACCCCCCGCCTAAAATCCTAGAATTCTAAATTTCTCTTTTATTTTACACTTTAGTTTTTATGTGCTTTTGAGCCTCTTCTTCCTTCTTTTCAGCTAAGTATTATTTTAACTTTTTTTTTTCTTTAGACAGAGTCTCACTTTGTCACCCAGGCTGGAGTTCAGTGGTGCAATCCCCACTCACTGCAACATCCTTCTCTAAAGTTCAAGCAATTCTCCTGCCTCAGCCTCCTGAGTAACTGGGATTACAGGTGCGCACCACCGTGCCTGGGTACTTTTTGTATTTTTAATAGAGATGGGGTTTCACCACTTTTGGCCAGGCTGGTCTTGAACTCCTGACCTCAGGTGATCCACTCACCTCGGCCTCTCAAAGTGCTGAGATTACAGTGTGAGCCACTGTGTCCGGCCCCTAGTTTAACGTTTCTTATATCTTTCCTATCCCTGTTCTGTTTCTGTCATTCCATCTCTCTGTTCTCTCTCTCTCTCTCTCTCTCTCTCTCTCTCTGTCTGACTTGCTCTTGCTCTCACTCTTGTTCTCACTCTATTTCTCTCTCCTTGTCTATTACCAGAATCAATTTACCAAACACCTACAACAGTCAGGCACTGTGCACAGCTACAACATTGCAAAAACAAAGATGTATTAGCTACACTTCTTCCCTCAAGTTTACAATGTCTTTGCCAGAAAGAACCTATCATTCAATGCAAAGCTCACCACAGAAGTATAACAAGAGAGTGCAACATGAGTGATGCTGACAGTATCAGCTGTGCATTCTTCCAAGGCTGGCCTTATGCACAGACAGCATAGCTAAAAGCTTCTGGAACTCTGGAAAGGCATCCAAAACCTTGAATACTTTGCTTTTCCCAGGACTTCAGATTCCACACTTTACCTCTTCACACTTCCTGAAATTCCCATAATGAGAATCACTAGCATGCTGAACACTGTGCATTTATATTGGAGGATTAATTGGCTCCAAAATTTTACTTTCTAAGATTGGCAGTATCAATCTAAATGCAAGATAGCGGTTTTAATCTGGTAAGAGAGGGATTCTACAGCGGGGATCCATATTGGAGAAGTGGGCCTGCATGAGACTCCCCACGGGGAATCATGTGCCTGTGCTGCAGGATAAGGTGGGTACAGGGGAAGAAAAATGGTCTACATGTGGAGGAAACCTCATTACATTGAATACATCTACTTCACTTCTGTACCAAAGACCACTCAAAATTCTACCCATTCATTAGTCCTTGTTTAATTTTCTCTCTCTTCTCTTTTCCTTTTCTACTCAATTGTCAGTAGATGGGCAGTAGCATATATGTGATTTAGAACTCTGTGACCTAGACAAGGCATTTGGACTTTTATTGAAGTTTAAAAATTGTGCGATTCATGTGATCAAGTATTGCTAATGTCACAGGCTGACGAGTAACTGTAAAGAAGAGCAAAATCTTCCATTTCTTCATGGGCTCATTGCCAACATAGTGAATTATCACAAGGGCAAGCCAAGTGCAGAAACACCCTTTTGGGGAGGGGGGAAATGAAGAGGATTATTCATGCCATGGGAATTTTGAGAGACTGAA
This sequence comes from Theropithecus gelada, assembly GCF_003255815.1. NCBI lineage: Eukaryota > Metazoa > Chordata > Mammalia > Primates > Cercopithecidae > Theropithecus > Theropithecus gelada. The sequence continues at coordinate 152,401,842 of NC_037669.1, forward strand.
AAAACAGACTCTAGAAAATGGGGGATTGACACAGTAAAAGAAGGGAGAAAAATACTTCACCTTTGAGTGTGAAATTAGTTTACCTTCGTTAAGACACCAATCCCACAAAAACTATAAATATAGCATCCTGATTATTTAAGAGAAAAACGCTAATTTTCAAGTTTGTGCTATTTCTAGCAATTCCAATCTGCTATGCAGGAAGTGTGAGAGTGCTGATAATTAAGGAACACTATGTTAGGCGATGATAACACACCGCCTCTGGGTCCCAGCTCATAGTACCTTGTAAATGTGATGAAATCAGATTTGATACTGCTAAAATGTCAGGAATACACATTAGCAATCCTCTTATTTCAATACAATTCAGCAATGTTTAACTTTGCAGTGCAATCCTTGTGTCAGTGTTCCTTGTCATAAAGCAGATAATGTGAATTCAAGATAATTATTACAAGGAAATATCAAAAAGCCACAAGCTGAAATAATTTACGAATCATTTCTTCCCACACTTTTTGTCAATGACCTGGATAAATTGCACAGTCCACAGTCATGAGAATGAGGGGGGTTGACTGAACTCCTTGGTGGCCTTCAGGGCCATGAAGCATCAGAAAATGAACCCATGATTCTCTTCACACATCCATCCACCCCAAACCCTGTAGATCACCCCCTCCTAATCAACCAAGCCCCAACCGGGCTATATTTCCAAATTCCTCACCATCTCATGCCAATCTTACTAAATCTCATTAGGTGTATCTACTTCTCCAGCCCCAGGTTCTGCCTTAGATCTTCCCCATCTCTGAGTCACTTCCTGGCTCTGAGTCTGACCCTTCCACTTGGCTGTCTGAATGAAGTATCTAAAACAGAAATCTGGTCATGTTCCTGCCCTGCTTAAACAAACAAACAACAACAACAAAAAAACCCTGTGATGGCTCCTGTTTTTCCCTATGTTCAAGTTCCAGTTCTTTGGCATGCCTACATTGTCCTCAACGATCTTCCCCTGCCCATCTCTCTGGCCAGGCATACTCTCCACCTATGCCATCCATTCCCTGAACTTCATGCACAAACCATGTGGTGTGTCCACACACACTGTGCTGATCTGGCTGCATGCTTTTGTTCCCGCCAGACTCACCTATCACTTTCATCTGAAGAGCAACACCCATCCTTTCAAACTCCTGCAGGAGGCACCTCCTCCAGAAAGCCCACAGAGAGAGATGGGTATGCGCTCTCTGAACTTTTTCATCCCGCCATCTGTCACATCACATTGTTGTTTATCTTTTATCATCCCTGATTCTGGAAGGTCCCTCAGGGCAGGGGCTGTATCTCATTCATCTTCATATTCCCAATATAAAACAACAGACCAGGAATATTGTAGGCATCCTGTATATTTTCTGGAATTTGAACCCAAGTGTGGATTTAGCTTCCATTGGTAAAATCTACACAAAGTCAGATACTTCAAAGGAGTAAAATACTTCCTTTATTCCCTGCAATTCCTAGATTAAAGGAGCAGAAAAATGAATTTAAGCATTAATTTAAGCATAAAATATATCATACAATTATAAAAACTATGGACTATATATTTATCCATATATGAGCTACACTGTTCTATGTTCTAGAACTTATAAAAAAGTACACATAAAATATCGTTCTTTAGCTGCATCCATGTCCCTACAAAGGACGCAAACTCATCCTTTTTTATGGCTGCATAGTATTCCATGGTGTATATGTGCCACATTTTCTTAATCCAATCTGTCACTGATGGACATTTGGGTTGATTCCAAGTCTTTGCTATTGTGAATAGTGCTGCAATAAACATACATGTGCATGTGTCTTTATAGCAGCATAATTTATAATCCTTTGGGTATATCCCCAGTAATGGGATGGCTGGGTCATATGGTACATCTAGTTCTAGATCCTTGAGGAATCGCCATACTGTTTTCCATAATGGTTGAACTAGTTTACAATCCCACCAACAGTGTAAAAGTGTTCCTATTTCTCCACATCCTCTCCAGCACCTGTTGTTTCCTGACTTTTTAATGATCGCCATTCTAACTGGTGTGAGATGGTATCTCATTGTGGTTTTGATTTGCATTTCTCTGATGGCCACCATCATTCTTAGCAAACTCTCACAAGAACAGAAAACCAAACACCGCATGTTCTCACTCATAGGTGGGAACTGAACAATGAGATCACTTGGACTCAGGAAGGGGAACATCACACACCGGGGCCTATCATGGGGAGGGGGGAGGGGGGAGGGATTGCATTGGGAGTTATACCTGATGTAAATGATGAGTTGATGGGTGCAGTAGACCAACATGGCACAAGTATACATATGTAACAAACCTGCACGTTATGCACATGTACCCTACAACTTAAAGTATAATAATAATAAATAAATTTAAAAAAAAAAAAATATCGTTCTTTATGTTTTGAGATATATCTTGTTTTTTCCACTCAATAATGCATTTTTAAGATTTATGAAGACCTAGCTCATTCATTTTAATTGCTGTGATGTATTTCATTGTCTGAATATATTATGCCTTATATATTCATGATTGTTATATTTTCTTGGTGGAATATGTAATCAATATGTAGAGTCCCTTTTTATTCCTAATAATACACTATTAAATTCAATTTTCTCCTATTGGAAATGTTACACAACTTCCTTTTATTTACATTTATAGGTATAGCTTGCCCGTTTCTTTATTTGCAAATACTGTGTTCTCTGTGATTTTGTATTAAGGATGTTTTTAATGAACAACAAAAAGTTTGAGTTTTACTATTTGTAACAATGATATTGATTATTGTTGTTGCCATATTTTGATAGATGATTTTAACCTTATGAATGTGAATGTATTTAGATTTAATTATTACCAGGTAGTTTTTTGTTCATTTGCTTATTTGATTCTTCTAATTTCCTTTCTTGATTCTTTTTGACTTCTGTTGAATTGATAGAGTTTTCCCTATTCTTTCCTTTTTCTCCTTAGCTGGTTTGCAATATTTAGACTAGTTTTTGTTTGTTTGTTTACACTATTTGTGTTCACTTTTTTAAAAATAAAAAATACGAAGTTAGAATGAAGCTAGAGGCCAGTATCACATGGTAACATAAAACCAAATACCATGTGTTCTCATGTTATAAGTGGAAGCTAAACATTGAAGACACATGAACACAAAGAAGAGAACAACAGATACCAGGCCTACTTGACAGTGGAGGGTGAGAGGAGGGTGAGGATCAAAGATCTATCCCTGTGACACACAAATTCCCCGTGTAACAACCTGCACATGCACCCCTGAGCCATCAATAAAAGTTTAAATTTTAAAAAGTTTAAAAACCTAAAATGCTAAGTTATAATTCAAATAAAATTTACCCATTCATAAGGTAAAATTCAGTAGTTTTAATATATTCATGGAATGGTACAACCATCATCCCAATTTATTTTAGAACATGTCATCCCCCCAAAAATAACATCCCCAATTTATTTCTCCTCAACTTCTCCATCCTATCCCTAAGCAACCCATATCTACTTTCTGTCATTCTGTGGATTTGCCTGTTCTGGACACTTCTTATAAATGGAATCATATGGTATGCGATTTTTTTGTGACTGGCTGCTTTCACTTAGCATAATGTTTTCAAGGTTCACTGATGCTCTAGCATATAAAAGTACCGCATTGTTTTCCATTGCCACATAATACTCCACTGTACAGATGTACCACATTTTATTTATTCATTTATTGGTTGATAAACATTTGGGTTGCTCCCATGTTTTGGCTATTATGAGCAATGCTGTTATAAACATTTGTATACAAGATATTTGTGTGAACATATGCCTCCATTTTACCTTGGAGTGAAGTGTATACCTAAAAGTAAAATTTCCAGATCATATGGCAGCTCTTCTTTTAATCTGTTGAGGAACTGCTGGACTGTTTTCCAAAGAGGCTGCATCACTTTACATTTCACTAGCAGTGTATGAGAGCTCTAATTTCTCCACATTCTCACCAACATTCGTAATTACCTGTCTTCTTTATTCTTGCCATCCCAGTGGGTGTGAACTGATATCTCATTGTGATTTTGATTTGCATTTCCCTGATGGCTAACATTGAGCTTTTTTTTTTTTTTTTTTTTGGATATTTGTATATCTTATTTGGACAAATGTCTTTTCAGATCCTTTGTCCATTTTTAAATTGTGTTATTTGTCTTTTTATTATTTAATAGTATTTCTTTATATACTCTCACTAGATGCAAGTCTTTTATTCGACATTATTGGCAAAAATTTTCCCCTTCTCTTGGTGTGTCTTTTGACACACATGAATTTTTAGTTTATTGATTTTCAAGTTATCAAGTTTTGTTGCTTGCGCCTTTGGTGCCATTTCTAAGAAACTACACCCAATCTAAAGTCATGAACATTTATACCTATGTCTTTTATTTTTAATATGTATGCTTAATTGCTCCACTATTTCCGTTATTTTCTTTTTCTGGAAATCCATTTAACACACTTCAAAGTCTCTCCGTGTCTCCTAATTGCCCTTTTCTATTATGAACTTTTTGTGCTGTGTTCCAAATGAATTCAAGTCTACTACCCTCCAATTAATGAGTTCCTTCTTCAATAGATTCCAATGTTAAGTTGATCCCATTAATATTTTAATTTTAATATTTTTGTTTACATTTCTAGGATTTCAAATTGTTCATTTTCATATCCACTTGTCCTGTTTCATTATGCCAGTTTAATTTCATACATTTCTATTTTGTTCCTGGATGTCTTTATCGCTTTGAGAATCCTAAATATATCTTTACATACATAGTTTTCACATTATCTGTTATTTTTATGTCATCTGGAGTGGATTCAGCTTATAATTTTCAATCTTTCTTAGTATTAGATTGTCTCTTAGGTTTTAGAATTTGTATTTACAGGATCACCTTGAGTAAGGTTTATTTTTTAAAATCTCTCTGCCTCCGAACTCAACTTCTATCCAGATCCAGGGCTCATATTGGTTACTCACAGTCCCTCTCCAGTTGTGTTATTTTTGCTATTTCCAAACTATCAGGTAAGCAATGGCAGCTTGGCCTGGGTCCTCCTGTGTCTGCGTCTATGCACCTTACGTCCATCGCAAGGCAGCTTTACATCGACATTGCCCCCAGCAGCAGAACTTTCTATATCATATTTTTTTTCTAACTAACAAGAAGGCTGAGGCTCAGAAACATTAAGAAGGTTATTTGAGGTCACACAACTATAATAACTTGTGAGACTAGGATTTAAACTTCTCTGATTCCAAAACCCAGGTGCTTCCCAGTGTGCTCAAGTGCTCTGAAGGGGGATGACACAAGTGGTCTTCTCTACACTGTCCCTACAATCCCAATCAGAAACAAAACCCATAGCCATAGGAAACTGACAGCTTCTCCTGAGGGTGATTTTTAAATAAATACCCCTTTGTATGAATGAATCAACTGCCAGCTGGTTACTGTTCCCAAGACACAGCTTGATGAGACCAGAAGGAAGCTTTGAAATTAGAGTGACACAGGTTCATGTCTCAACTCTGCCACTGACTTTTGGTGTAACTTGGACAGATTATGTCATATCTCTCAGCCTGTGTCCTTACCTGTGAACTAGGGACAGTAATGCTTATCGTCACAGCTCATATCAAGAATTCTGTGAGCTCACTAATGCACAAATTAGATACCTTGTAATGATGATTTCTGTTTCCCTTTCTGTGGACACAGTTGATTTTGCAAGGGGCCTCAGTATTGCAGGAAGCACATTTTGCCTCCTCCTGTCTCTAGACTCTGAAGGAAGCACTTGCCAGAAAAAATCCAAGGCACAGTACATCAGACTTTGACATACCTCCTGCTATGTGATACATTTCCCTACTGATCTGGGCCATGGGGGTGGGAAGGAGCAGGTAGCAAGGGCAGGCAGCCCTGGTGCCCATAAAGGCCTTTGTTCTAACCTTCACAAGAGAACACTCTTCCTTGATAACCTGGGATAGTACAGACCCTCTGGGAGGCAATAATTCTGGGTGACAGCTCCATAGGCTGATACAGAGTCAGGAGAATGCAATTGTTTCAAAGGAAATAAGACTAAATCAGAACTTGGGATTTTCCCTGAATAATGCACTTGAGTTCCAATTTTTGGACAGGGCTGGAACACCAAAGCCTTTTTAAAATGAGATTTATGCTTTGGGTTAGGCAAATATTTCTTAGATATGGCACCAAAAATACAGTCCATAAAAGAGATACACTGATATATTGGACTTAATTAAAATTAAAAGCTTCTGCTAATATTGTTAAAACAAGCCAAAGACTGGGAGAAAAATACTTGCAAATCATATATCTGATAAAGAACATATATCTACAATACCTAAAGAACTCAATATCCATTGTCATTAGAAAAATGTACATTAAAAACATAATGAAGTTCCACTACATGCCTATTAAAATGAATATTATAAGAAATTCTCACTATAGCAAGTGTTGCAGAGATGTCAGAGTCCCCATACACTGCTTGTGGAAATGTAAAATGGAAGAACTGCTTTGAGCGAGTTTGGCAAAGTTTCTTAAAAACTCAAACTTATACTTACCATGTGATCAAGCCATTGAACTCTTAGATATTTACTCAAGAGAAAAGAAAGAATGCATTTATATAAAAAGACTTATACTTAAATGTTCATAGCTTTATTTGTAATATTCCTGAGCTACAAACAACCCAAATGTTCATTAATAGGTGAATGGATAATAAGTCATGGTATATCCATACAATGGAATACTACTCAATAAGACTACTCAGTGATAAAAAGATGAATTATCAATATACGTGACATGAAAGAATCTCAAAATAATTATGCTGAGTGAAAGAAGCCAGACAAAAATAGAGTATGTAATGTATGACTCCATTTATATAAAATTCAAGGAAATGTAAACAAATGTGGTAACAGAAAGTAGCTCTACAGTTGTCTGGAGACGAGTAGGCAGGAGGGAGGGATTACAAAAGAGCATGATGAAATGTACGGGGTCGATTCTAATGATTATTTCCTGGGTGGATACATGTGGCAAGACATCAGATTTTACACTTCAAATGTGTGCAGTTTATTGTATGCCAAGTGAACTTCAATAAAGCCATTAGAGGAGAAAGAACAGGAGGAGAAGATTTATGCTCAGTGATTCTCTCCTATTGACCAATCACTCCAGGACACTAGCAGAAGTACCAAAGTATGGAAATATTTTCTCCAATTCAGAAAATCTTATTGGAAATTCAAGAATATGTAGGGTATTCAGGCAGTTTTTATAAGTATAGAATTTTTTGAAAATTGATGCTTGAAAAGTTTTTGGTACCTGGAGCTGTCCTCTCCCTATTTTTTGGAGTTTTTAATGGAACAATTAGACAGCCCAGTCCTCCCTTTTTCCAGTTCCAGCCATTTTCCTAGTCCTCTTGCTGCAGACGTGGCACGTGTGGCTTCTCAGCTTCATGACAGTGTCATAACAGATTCTCTGGCCTCTGTTCCAACATTACCCCTTGAAATATTGGCTCTACTGACCATTTTTGGCCTGTTTTTCTCCCCATAGACTGTTGAGTGCATTTGGCATTTTATACTCTATCCTTTGTCCTCTAGTCCTCCACTTCTATACACCTATGTAGGTCCTTATCCCTAGCCAGGGTCGTCCAGGTTTCAAATACTGACCAGACCCACCTGGTGCCTAGGGGCTGAGGGTACAAGTGGCGGAGGTGGTTCAGATTCTCTTCATCAGGGCTCTGTTCTGACCTGTGGATAACATCATAGGCTAGATGCAGATAGCAACTCAGCTCTTGTTCTTTCAGCCCAAGTGTAGCCAGTTGGCTAGGAGCATCTCTGTAGGGAAAGCTCCCTAACCTCCCCTGCCCTTCAGACTGGGCTAGGCAGGTTGGGTGTCCTCCTCTCCCTTGGTATCCTGTGCTTCCCTTTATCATTCATTTATTTCATTTTCTTTGTATTTTCTTACCTTTCCTCAATCCATATCCCTTTCCCAATATGAGAGGCTCCATAGAACGGGAATCTTGTCATACATCTCAGTATCCTCAGCACATAGTGCAGATCCAGGCACATTGGAGACAAACACTTAAATAGTTGGTTTATTTTAAACAGGAAGACTAGCGGGACCTGAGTGGATAGTTCTTGAAGATCATCTGTGTTTGCTTCAGCTTCCATGACAAATGCGATTCCTCAACTTTTGATTTTTAGCAGTGTGGTTCGGAAAGAAATATTAATCCTCTTCTCTGATAAACTTCTGAGACTGCCTAAGTCTTAAAGTCATATAAACACTGAAGAAGAATCTCTTTCCAAGATGAACTTTAACCCTTTTTCCAAACATATTACATTTCCCAATCCTGTGCAGCAACCTAATAGCTATGTTAGTTGTGTTTCATGAGAAGAGGGATGGCCAAGACTTATCCAAAATCCATGGCCAATCTACTTCCCACATGTGCCTACTAGGTCCTCCAAGTATAAGAGCAGAATGGCCACTCCAGGGAAATTCACTTCAGAAAACGCAGCTTCCAAGCTTCTGTCCTGCCTGGGTAATGGGTTGAAGAATGGGAATCATCCAGGACTCCTCCTATCCCTCTTGTTTGAGAACTATACCAGAGGTTCAACAAATTGTACTATTTCTGCCTTGATTTCTTTCTTTTTCTGCTGGGATAATGCCCATTGTGCAGGAGGCATCCTCAGGCCTAACTGATCACAGTGCCCTAAGAGATATTACCCATCTTTCCCCCTTCCATTTCTGGCCCCAACCCCTTTTTCTCACTCCACCTCCCCAGGGGAGAATATGATGGTCTCATAGGGCCCTTGTTCCTATCGGATCCTTGACCCAGACCTGAGCTTGTCAGCCCTGGGAATGGAATGGAAATGGGGATGAGGTGAACTGTTGGAGAGTGATCACAGTTACACATTGGACAAGTAAGTTAAATCAGGATCTAGTAGGAATTCTGAAAAGAAGGCAGCCTGAACCCATATTTCTGATATCCTCTATCACCAAATTCCCTCCAGCAGTAACTCAACAAGAAGGCAAAAAAGGCATTGAAGATGAGAGTACACCTGACGCTGAATCCTAATGGAAAGCCAGCTCACATCTGAGGTTTCAGATTCCAAGGGGACTGGGCAGATCTGGACAGAGGGCAATGTCTGTTTTGTGGAACTTGCTTCTATTACCCAGAGAACCTAGGACCCCATGGTAAGGGAGGGGAGGTGTCTTTGCTGGAAAAGCATGGAGTCAGGACATCTGACCACCCATCAGCATAAATAGCTCCGTGTGCTGGACCTGCTAACTCCCAGGGCACAGATAAGAGCTGTGGCTGCCACCCAATCACAGTACTGAAGTACTGCTCACAGTACTGAAGAAAATCATAGTCTTTCATTTCCCCCTCCTTCTTACCCTCCAATTCACCTTAGCTTGACCCATCAGCCTGATCTGAACATGTGCTACAGGAAACTAGACCTACCAACATAGGCGTAGAATGAATAACTACCAGTCAAGAGACTTCGTAGCATAAAGGGAGACCAAGCAAAGAGCCAGACCTCTTTCTAACAAGGATGCTTTAATGAAAGAAACAGAAGGAAAAGAAAATAAAAATCCATAGAAAATATGTAAAGTTATGCAATAGGAGTTCAGGTAAATTTTTTAAATTCTTAATTGAAAAATTTAGTTTTAGAACTAAAACATAGAATTGATTCAACTGAAAACTGAAGAAGTAATCTTACTCTTGTGTAGTAAGAATTATCTTACTACACAAAAGCAAAAATATACAAAGAAACAAAACAAGTGAAAAGAATAAGAGACATGGAGAATATATCCAGGAGACATAATATGCAAAATGGAGTAGTTTCAGGAGACAAATGAATAGACTTAAGAGAAGCAAAAAATATAAAAAGAAGAAGAAAAAACTGAGTTGTAAAAAGATACACATTTTCAAATGGAAAGTGTACTTATAGTGTCATATAGGAATTACATCTTGTAAAATTTCCGAACTCTGAGAATAAGAAAATTTACTTATAGGCTTTCAAACAGGAGAAAAATCTAGTTTCAAAGGCAAGAGAAACAAATCAGCAACAGATTTCTCACCTGCAACTCTAGAAACTCAGATGAGACAAAATATGCTTAGCATTTAGAGAAAAGCTTTGTGATCCATGAATCTTACACCATTCAATAAAATGTTTATGTGGGAAGAGAAAAAAGTTTTTCACCACAAGAGAACTCATAATGTGTGCCACCCAGATACACCTTCGAAGTAAATTGCTTAAGGGAGTACTATAATAAATAAAATAAAATCAGAACAAAAATCTCAAGATATGATAGACTATTCCAAGAGTAGGATTCAGTCAAAAAATATTCGTTAGTTTCCTATTCTGTTCTAAAATACAGTGGTGAACAAGACAGAGCCCCTGCCATTTAAAAGTGTATATTCAGATACTAAATGTTGTGAAGGAGACTAAATGGAACAATGAGAAGAAGGACTGCTTTGGCAAAGTTGGAGATGACATTCAAATTGAGAATTGAATGTAAGAAGGAAGTAACTCTGCACACTTAATAGAAGAGCATTCTGACCAGAAATGAGCCTCCAGAAGGAAATAAACTTAGTGTGTTCAGCTCATTCGGAAAGAAAACCACAATGACTGGGCATAAGGAATTTGGGCAGACATGGGAGAAGATAAGATCAAGAAGGCAGTGTGGCAAAGACTACCATCAACACACTGAAATCCAGGTTCTTCCTCTCTTTCTATAATATAGAGCTAGACTGCATTTCCCAGCCTTCCTGGAAATTGGATGTGGCTATGAGAGACCCAGCCAGCGCAGTATGAACAGAAGTGATACTCGTTTCTGCACATAAAAAACACTCATATGTACTTCTCTCTGCGTGTTTGCTCCTCCAGCTGGGCGAAATGGAAATGACCCTAAGTGTGACTTTGAAAGAGACTTGTGTAGGAGATGACAGTCAGCCTACATTCCTCAATGACTGTATGTTGTTATGTGAGCAAGAAATAAACATCTACACCATTTGAGCCATAGTTAGTTACTGGGCAAATGTATTACAGCAGTTAATGCTCTCTGACCATTACAGGTTGGCAGGGTCTTGCAGAACCATAGGGCAGAGTCTGAATTTCTCTCCTGGTATAACAGAAAGGACCATATATGTTTGTATGTGTTGGGTGATGTAGAGGAGTTCAGAAAGTAAGTGACATGATCAGATTAATACTCTAGGTTCTAAGGGCAGGGCTCCTAATCAATCAAGAGGCCATTGTCACAGTCTTGGAGAGAGATGATTGTGGCTTGGACTGAAGCTTTGGAATTGAGATTAACTACTTTGGAGAAACAGGACATGTGAAAGAGGAATAAGGAGACCGTTGGTTAAATAGTTCAGGGCTTTTCCAGTCAAGTACATGAGCAGCAATGTGTTAGTTTTCTAAGGCTGTCATAACAAATTGGTAGCTTAAAACACTAGATATTTATTCTTACGGTTCTGGAGGCCAGAAGTCTGAAATCAAGGTGTCAGCTGCATTGGATGCTTCTGGAGGCTTGAACAGAGAATCTGTTATCTCCTGGCTTCTGATGGCTGCAGGCAATTCTTGGCATTCCTTGGCCTGTAGATGCATCACTCCAATCTCTGCCTCTGTCTTCACATTGTCTTCTCCTTGCTGTGTTTCTGTGTCTGTTTCTCCCTCTCTTCTCTTCTAAGGACTCGTCATTGGGTTAGAGCCTGCCTGAATCCAGATAATCACATTTCAGGATCCTTAATTTGATTACATCTGCAAAGATTCCTTTTTTCAAATAAGGTCATTTACAGATTCCTAAGCTTATCTTTCAGGAGCCACTATTCAACCCACTACAACGGAAGGCAAGTGAGTTAAAAAAATTTGCCAAGGAAGCTATAAGGCTAGATTGTGGAATCCACACTGGATGAGGAAAGGAAGAAGGCCATGAAAGTGGTGAGATCAGATTGGAGAATGGCTGAGCAAGGGAGCTGGGAGTTGGGGAGGAGAAATAGGGTTGCGTTACAATGGCTGAGAGAGTTCAGTTATTGATGATAACAAAGTCTGGGGAATGGGCATCCAAGTGGTTTACTGAGGTGAGGCCTGAGAAAACTCCACTGGAGGAAAGGAGGATGGGACTTAGATGTTGGTTGTATCACTAACATGGTGATAAAGCCCCACAATGAAAGGAGTGGCTAAGGGGTGAGTCTGGTGCTAGAGGTGCTGGGCAACAACTAGTGAGAGGCAGGACTAAGGGGTCCAGACAGCAATTAGGAGGACCTGAAAGTCATGGCTAACTCAGAACAGACAATTATAAAGGGATTGCCAACTACAACATACAGGATTGAAAGAGATCAGGCCTGCTATATAATTTAAAAAGCTAGGAACCAAAATTTCAAAGGAGTTCAAAAAATCCCAGGAGTTAGTGGGGGAGATACAGAGAAATTAGAGAAGTAAAAGTGTCCTGAAAGCTTCATTTTAGTATGGGGTGTATGGCTGATTTTAATTAAATAAAAACTATACTAAAAAGTCTCCTCTTGAAACATTAAGATGTTTACCGTTTTGGTATAAAAATACAAACTTGAAGACACTCTTCAAAATATAGGTACTCGTGAAAAAATAGAAACATTTAAATGATTCCAAATTATCAAGTGCCAAAATAGTAGCTAAAAATAAAAACTCTTTCAATACAGTAAAACTTGGTGAGGGAAAAAATAGGAACAAATAATACATAATAGTACAAAAAGCATAAAATAAGATAAAATAAGGCCAAACATGTCCTTCATTTTATCACAATTGTATTTAACATCTCCATTATAAATAATGATTTAAAAAAGTATTAAACCATCATTAAAAACGATCATTGTGATGATTCTTTTAATAGGTGTACAATCGTGCACTTTAAAATATTTGCAGTTTATTGAACATCAATTCCACCTTAATAAAGCTGCTTTAAAGACAAAACAACAAAGATTCTAAGATTGAGAAAAAGCATACTACAATTTTATGCCCTATGCGTGTACCTAAAAAGGACAAAGAAAGCCTGAAAAGAAGGGCAGCAAGTGCAAACAAATAGAAAACAGGGTTGGCAATATTTATATTACATAAGTAGATTTTGAGGCTAAAAGTATTTTAAAACAATATAGATATTTTGTAATAATAAAAGATAAAATCCACAAAGATGTTCTGAGTCAATAAGCTTTAATGTACCCGTAGCATAACTTTAAAATATTTAAAATGATAATTGTTAGAGCTACAACAGATAGGCAATGTCACAATCATATTAAGAAATTATAATACACCTTAATAGACTTCTCTTAAATTATCTGCTAGTCAAATCTAGTAGATGAGTATAAAGTAAAGACTGTAGATAACTTGAATGATATTTAACAAACTTGATACACATACACAGGTAAAACTTTATACTAAAAAAATAGAGAATCTTTTCAAACACCCTGGTCATTAAAAGGAAATAGTGTAGCAGAGACCCCTATCAACTCACTAAAATCCACGTTCTTCCTCTTATTCTAGGACACACAGCTAGACTGCATTTCCCAGCCTTCCTGGAAGTTGGGTGTGGCTATGAGAGATCCAGCCAGTTCAGCATAAACAGAAATGATATTCACTTTTGCCCATAAAAAACACTCATATGCACTTCTCCCTGTTTTCTCCTCCAGCTGGTTGAAATGGAAACAACTCGAAAGATGACTGTCAAAGAAAGCCATGTGTTGAAGATGACAGTCAGCCTGTATGCCTGAATGACTATGTGTTGCTATGTAAGCAAGATATAAACATCTACATGGTTTGAACTATAGTTATTGGGCAAATTTATTACAGTTTATACCATGGACACACACACACACACACACACACACACACACCACACAGACACCACACACCCTAGATGTAACTTTGACCATGGCTCAAGGAAAATGTCTATTATTGCCAAATGAGATAAAAATCATACAATAAAACTGAAGAAAGTCCAGAGTAACTTAGTCCATAAATGTAAACAAATAATTAAAATCCACTTAGAAATTTTATAAAGTATCTTCTAAATAATTTGTGGATTAAAGAATAAATCAAAATTGGAATTTTAATTAGAAAAAAATGAGAAAATTACATACTAAAAACTGTAAGACTAAGTCAAATAGTGATATTTAGTAGAAAATGTGTAGCCTCAATGTTATATATTAGGAAACTAGGAAGATTTTAGATAAGAGACTAAGCATCCAACTCAAGAAGGTAAAAGTACAGAATAAAATGAAAATAAATAGAAAAAAATAAAAAGAGAAATTACTGAAACAGAAAACTAAAAGAAAACTCTGTGGTCATAAATAAAATGAAAAGTTTGTTCTTCAGAAAAAGGTGAAAACAATGGAAAGGCTATGACTTTGATGAACAAAAAGACAGGTATGACACAAAGATAAAATTACAAACACTAAGAAGATTTAAAAATTTAAACCAATGCACTATGCCAATTACTTTGAAAACCTACATGCAATAAATGGTTGTCTAAGACAATATTAACTACCAAAACTGATTCAAAAAGAAGTGGAAAACTTGAACAGATCAAGAGCCAGAGAAAACGTTAAGTTGTCAAAGACATCACAAAAAAAAAAAAAAAACAACAACAACAAAAAAAAAACTTGACACGTTTAAAGTATATAGCGTAGTAGTTGAGAGTGAAGACTCTGAGTTTTAATCCTTACTGTGCTTGTCATTTTAACATGATTGCCAGATTTAGAGAATAAAGATACAGTATACCCAGCTAAATTTGAATTTCAGATAAGTGACAAATAATTTTTAATATAAATACTTCCATGCAATATTTAGGATATAGTTATACTAAAATTTATTCACTGTTGATCTGAAATTCAAATTTAACTGGGCATTTTGTATTTTACTGGCAATCCTAGACTTCAGGCAGTTACCTAATTTTCCTGTGCCTCTGCTTCCTCATCTCTAAAATGGTGATAAGAGATCCTGGTGAAGACAAGTACCTCTTTACTTCATGCCCAAGCAGATCTCCAGGCATTCACAGCACCCCCTCATCTGGATTAGCACCCTAAGCTGCTCCACCCTCCCTGTGCATAGATTGTGATGCAGTAGAGTCCTCTCTGCTCCACACCCAGGCAGATCTCCAGGCATTCAAAGCACTTGCTCACCTGGATTGGCAGCCTGAGCTACCCTGCCCTTCCAGTGCAGAGATCTAGGTGCAGGGGCCCCTCTGTGCTTCATGCCCAGGCAGATCTCCAGACATTCAGATGACCAGCTCACCAGGACCAGGAGCCTAAGCCACCCTACTCTTCCTGTGCAGTGACTGTGATGAAGGGGAGCCCTTTCCACTCAACACCTAGGCATATCTCTGCTCATTTTGAGTACTTGCCTTAATCAGCAGCCTGAGCCAGCCTGCCCTTCCTGTTTGGAGACCATGGTGAAGTGGGGCCCTCTCTAACCTATGCCCAGGGATACCTCCAGGCAGTCATAGTACCTGTTTGCCTGGATTAGCAGCTGAGCTGGCCCAACCTTCCTTTGCAGAAATCCTGGTGAAAAGAGACCCTCTCTGCTACATGTCCGGGAAAATCTCCAGGCATTCAGAGCACTTGCTTGCCTGGTTCAGTTGCTTGAGTTTCCCCACCCTTCCTATGTAGAGATTGTGGTGCAGCAGGGTCTTCTACACTTCATTCCCAGGCAGATCTCCAGTCACCTGGAGTATGTGCTCCTGGATTGGAAGTTTAGCCCCAGCCCACTCCATTCCCCATTCAGAGAACTTGAGGCCAAGGAGGTTTCCCAGATCCACACGTAGGTATTCCTCTGGGTGCTTGGTGGCTGCCCATTGGATTTTCCCTTGGCACTGGTGCTTGAGACTGCTGTCACGGGATCTCTGGTCAGACCTAACCAGTCTGGCCCTGCCCATCTTACCTCTCCACCCCTGCCTCAAAGGAATAAACAGGGAGCTAAGACCACTGTACACTTCATGGATCAGCCTCTGGTTTAAGACAACAGAGCGCTTCTCCCAGTAAAAAAAGGATCAATTATATGCTGAGCGATGTTGTCCACAACTGGCTCTTACCTATAAGTGCTATCTACAGGCTTATAGGTCAAACTAAATAGCCCAATAAACCAGCCAAAAGAACTGTATAAGGCTATAGAAGCAAAGTCAAAAGGCTCTACCCAACATTCTCTACAGTCATATGCCTTGAGGATAGGAAGAAAGAGAAAGGGAAAGAAAAGAAACAATAATATAGAAAAAGAAAGAAAGAAATGCTATCTAAACACAAATAATTATAGAAATAAGAAGCACATATATCTCCAGGTAAGAATGAACCAGCATGAGAATTTTAGTATCATTTAAAAATCTGAATGTAGTGACACCACCAGAGGATCACTTCAGTTCTCTGGCAATGGTTCCTACCCAAAATTGAAACTCAGAAATGACAGGTAAAGAATTCAAAGCATGGATTGCAAGGAAGCATAGTGAGATCCAAGACAAGGTCAAAAATCAATACAAAGTAACATCTACAGCAGGAAATGAAGGAATAGATAAACATCTTAAAAAGAAATCAACCGGAGATTCTGGAATTAAAAACTCACTTAAGGAATTTAAAAATACAATTGAAAGTTTTATCAATAGACTGGACCAAACAGAAGAA
Organism: Theropithecus gelada; assembly: GCF_003255815.1. Taxonomy (NCBI): domain Eukaryota; kingdom Metazoa; phylum Chordata; class Mammalia; order Primates; family Cercopithecidae; genus Theropithecus; species Theropithecus gelada. Next base: position 152,418,482 of record NC_037669.1, read on the forward strand.
AGAATTTTAGAGCTTGAATACCAGTCTTTCCAACCAACACAGTCAGATAAAAATTAAAAAAAAATAAATTTAAAAGATAAACAAAATTTTTGAGAATATAGAATTATGTAAAGCAAACACATCTATGATAAATTATTGACATTCTTGAGATAAAAGGAGAAAACATAAACAACCTGGAAAACATATTTGAGAGAATAATTCAAGAAAATTTCTCTAATCTTGCCAGAGATATAAACATTCAGATACAAGAAATCCAGAGAACACCTGTGAGATACTATACATAATGAATGTCACCAAGACATATAGTCAGCAGACTGTCCAAGGTCAATGCTAAAGAAAAAAACTCTTAAAGGAAACTAGAGATCACATATAAAAAGAACTCTATCAGTGTAACAGCAGAATTCTCAGCAGAAACCTTACAACTCAGGAGAGACTGGGGGCCAACTTTTTTTTTTTTTTTTTTTTTTTTTTCGTTTGTAAAGAAAAGATTTCCAACCAAGAATTTCATATCCCATCAAACTAAGCTTCATAAGTAAAGGAGAAATAAAACCTTTTCCAGACAAACAAGCACTAAGGTTATTTATTGCCACTAAATCAGCCTTACAAGACACCCTTAAGGAAGTACTATACATGGAAACTAAAGAACAACACCTGCTCCCACAAAAACACACTCAAGTACATGGCTCACAGACCCTATAAAGCAACCACACAAGAAAAAAATACAAAGCAATCAGCTAACAATTTTATGATAGGATCAAAATCTCTCATACCAATATTAACTTTTAATGATTTAAATGCCACATTTAAAAGGCAGAGAGTGGTAAGTCAGATAAAATAACAAGACCCATCTCACACATAACAATACCCAGGGGCTTGAAGTGAAGGATTGGAGAAAGATCTATCATGTAAATGGAAAACAAAAAAGGGTAGAGGTCAGTATTCCTTTATCAGATAAAACAGACTCTAGATCAACAACAGTAAAAAAGGGCCAAGAAGGGCATTATAAGAATGCCCAGTTTAAGAAGAAGACTTAAGTATCCTGAATACATATGCACCCAACATTGGAGCACCCACATTCGTGCATGTCTGCTTCTAGACATACAAAAAGATATAGACAGCCAAACAATAATAGTAGGGGACTTCAACACCCCATTGACAGCATTAGACAGATCATCAAAGCAGAAAACTTAACAAAGAAATTCTGAAGTAAAATTCAACACTTGACGAATTGGACCTAATAGAAATTCACAGAATATTCCACCTCTCAACCAAAGAATGTATATTCTTCTCATCTGTATGTGGAAAATACTCCAAGATCAACCACATAATTGACCATAAAACAAGTCTCAATAAATTCAAAATAATCAAAATCATACCAACCATATTCTCAGGCCAATGTAATAGAAATAGAATAAAAACAGAAATCAATACCAAGATGATCTCTCAAAACCACACAATTAGATGGAAATTCAACAACTTGCTCCAAAATGACTTTTGAGTAAGCAATAAAATTCAGAGAGCAATCAAGAAATTATTTGAAAAAAATGGAAACAGAGATAGAACATACCAAAATCTCTGGGATGCAGCAAAAATAGTGTTGAGAGGAAAATTTAATAGCACTACCTACTTTAAAAAGTTAGAAATATCTCAAATTAATGATCTAACATCACACCTAGAGGAACTAAAAAATGTGAACGAATGAACTACAAAGCAAGCAGAGGAAAATAACTAAATTCATAGCAGAATGAAACAAAATTGAGACCCCAAAATCCATTCAAATAATCAACAAAACCAAAAGTTAGTTTTTTTGAAAGGATAAGAAAGATCAACACACTGGTAGATAGATTAACAAGGAAAAAAGAGAGAATATCCAAATAAACAGCGTCAGAAATGACAAAGGTGACAACTGATCCCACAGAAATACAAAAGATTCTCAGAGACTATTATGAACATCTCTATGCACACCAACTAGAAAATCTAGAGGATATGGATAAATTCCTGGAAACACACAACCTCTCAAAATTGAATCAGGAAGAAATCAAAATCTCGAACAGACCAATATTGAATTCCAAAATTGAATCAGTAATAAAATGCCTACCAACCAAAATAAGCACTGGACTAGACAGATTCACAGCTGAATTCTACCAGACATACAAAGAGTTCATAACTATTCTACTGAAACTATTCAAAAAAATTGAGGAGGAGGGAATTCTCTAACTTATTCTCTACAGCCAGCATCACTCTCATACCAAAACCTGACAAAGACACAATGAAAAAAGAAAACTACAGGCCAATATCCCTGAAGAACATAGATGCAAAAATCCTCAACAAAATACTAGCCAACCAAATCCAGCAGCACATCAAACAGTTAATTCACCACAATCAAGTAGGATTCTTTCCTGAGAAGCAAAGTTGGTTCAACATACACAAATCAATAAATGTGATTCATCACATAAATAGAATTAAAAACAAAAACCATATGACCATCTCAATAGATGTGGAAAAAGCTTTGGATAAAATTCCGTATCGCTTCATGATAAAAATACACAACAAACAGGGCATCAAAGGAACACACCTCAAAATAATAAGAGACACCTATGACAAACCCACAACCAACATCGTACCGAATAGGCAAAGCTAGAAGCATTCCTCTTAAGAACTGGAACAAGACAAGACTACCCACTCTCACCACTCCTATTCAACATAGTACTGGAAGTCCTAACCAGAGCAGTTAGACAAGAGAAAAAAATGAATGACATCCAAATAGAAAAAAGAAGTCAAAATATCTCTCTTTGCTGATGATATGATTTTGTACCTCAAAAACCATAAAGATTCTACCGAAGGGATCCTGGAACTGATAAATGACTTCAATAAAGTTTCAAGATACAAAATCAATGTACAAAAACCAGTAGCATTTATATACATCAATAATTCAAGCTTAGAACCAGATTGAGAATATAACTCCATTTATAATAGATACACACACACACACACATATGCATGCACCCACCCACCCACCCAGGAATACATGTAGCCAACGATGTAGAAAGATCTCTGCAAGGAGAACTACAAAACACTGATGAGAGACATCACAGATGACATGAACAAATGGAAAAACATTCCATGCTCATGGATTGGAAGAATCAATATAGTTAAAATGGCCATATTGCCCAAAGCAATCTACAGATTCAATGCTATTGTTATCAAACTACCGATGTCATTTTTCACAGAAAGAAAAAAAAGTCTAAAATTCATATGGAATCAAGAAAAGAACCCAAGTAGCCAAAGCAATCCTAAGCAAAAAGAACAAAGCCAGAGACATTACATTACCTGAATTTAGACTATACTATAAGGCTACAGTAACTAAAACAGCATGGCACTAGCACAAAAACAGACACACAGACCAATGAAAGCGAGAACTCTGAAAGAAAGCCATACAACCTACAGCCATCTGATCTTCAACAAAGTCAATAAAAATAATCAATGGGGAAAGTACTCTCTATTCAATCAGTGGTGCTGGAGTAAATGCCTAGCCATATGCAGAAGAATGAAACTAGACCCCTACCTTTCACCATATACAAAAATTAACTTAAAATATATTAAAGATTTAAATATAAGACCTCAAACTATAGGAATCCCAGAAAAAAATCTAGGAAATACCATTCTGGACATTACCTTTGGGAAAGAATTTATGACTAAGTGTTTAAAAGCAATTGCAACAAAACAAAAATGGACAAGTGGGATCTAATTAAATGAAAGAGCTTCTGTGCAACAAAATAAACTATCAACAAAGTAATCAGACAACCTACAGAATGGGAGAAAATATTCACAAACCATACATCTGACAAAAGTCTAATATCCAAAATCTATAAAGAACTTAATTTGACAAGCAAGAAAAAAAACCAAAATCGTTAAAAAGTGGGCTAAAGACATGAACAGACACTTCTCAAAAGAAGACAGGCAAGTGGCCAAGCATATGAAAAAATGCTCATCATCACTAATCATCAGAGAAATACAAATCAAAATCACAATGAGATACCATCTCACATCAGTCAAAAATAGGCTGGGCATGGTGGCACACACCTGTAATCCCAACAATTTGGGTGGCTGAGGTGGGAGGATCAGTCGAGATCAGGAGTTCAAGAATAGCCTGGGCAACATAGTGAGACCTTGTCCCTATTTTTTTAAAAATCAAAACAAATATAGTGGCACATGCCTGTAGTCCGAGCTTATTTAGGAGACTGAGGCAGAAGAATGACTTGGGCCTAGGAGGTCAAGGCTGCAGTGAGCCATAATCACACCACTGCACACTATCCTTGGTGACAGAGCGAGATCCTATCTCAAAATAAATAAATAAACAAGAGATACTGTCGAACTTGTAGAGAGAAGGGAATGTTTATACACTATTGGTGAGAATGTAAATTAATTCATCCTCTATGGGAAGCAGTTACGGTATTTCTCAAAGAACTTAAGACGAAACTACCATGTGACCCAGCAATGCCCTTACTGGGTATATAGCCAAAGGAAAATAAATCATTCTACCAAAAAGACACATGAACTTGCATGTTCATCACAGCACTACTCACAAAAGCAAAGCTATGGAATCAATCTAGGTACCCATCAACAGTGGATTGGATAAGGAAAATGTGGTATATATACCTTGTGGAATACTCACAGTCATAAAAAATACAGTGAAATCATATCCTTTGCAGCTACATGGATGCAGCTGGAGGCCATTATCCTAAATGCACTAACACAGGGACAGAAAATCAAATACCACATGTTCTCACTTGTAAGTGGAAGCTAAACATTGATGCACATGGACATAAAGATGGCAACAATAGTCACTGGTGACTACTAAAGAGGGAAGAAAGGGAGTGGGGCAAAGGCTGAAAAACTACTGGGTACTATGCTGACTACCTGGGTGACGGGATCAATCATATACTCCAAAGCTCAGCATCATACAATATACCCATGTAACGAGTCTGCACATACAACCCCTGAATCTAAAATGAAAGTTGAAATTATTAATAAATGAATAAATAAAATTATGATGGTGATAAAAACCTACCTCATAAGGATGATGGGAGAATTAAATTACTCTTAGGGAACATACGGAACATAGTAAGTACTATGTAAATGTTAGTTGTTTTAGTAATAACTCCTTTTCCCCCTTGCCTCCTTTTGCTCTCCCTCTCCTCCTTCCATTCTTCAATAAGCACATATTGAACAGTTACCAAGTGCCTGGCTTTAGGCTAGATACTGGAATAGACACAAATAATAAAATTAGAAGTATGTCTTCTTTCCTGTTGGGTCCCCACTCTCCACCCCAACACCCACACCCATACAGCCCATATTAGAAACAATTCCAGCTAATCACAGTACAAGGTTTTCCCTTTTCTGACTGCAGGACAGGAACAGCACACTGATGTATGTTTTATCCAGGAGCTTATGCCCACCCTTGGAGGAGACCCCCTCATCCTTCCCATGATTAGCTGTCTCACATTCATAACTTTCGAATCAACAACCTGTGGCCTTGTTCAGGTGACTTTATCTTTTTTCAGCCTCCCTAACATAAAACAAGGTATCTAAAGAAGATTATGAATGCATGGAAGTGTCTACCATACCACAGGAACTGAGATTTTCTTTGCACTGAAAACATTAGTGTGATAGTCAAGCCTTGAGTGTGTTTGCTGACATAGCTTTTTCCCTTGGGTTAATTGATACGGTTGCTGTTCTCTGGTGAGAAACAGTAACTAAGACTGAGATAAACTTGGCCTCTCCTTTGCTCCCAGGCTTTCTTATATAACTTCTCTGGCTTCCTTTGTTTTAGCATTTCAGTTTGTAGCCAGGTCTCAGAAACCTGATGAGGAGCATAGACCAGCCCTGCCCCCACTGCTGGATTGTTTCTCCTGGAGCCCACCTTAGTTCCTCAACAGGCTGCACCTCCCGCTGCCCAGGTCCAGACACCTGGCTCACCTCAGCTCACTCCACTTGCAGGATACCCCACCTTGTGGCAACCACAGGGTTGTCACCCCCTTTGGTGGGCTGTTCTGACAATGAAGTCAACCTTCCCTGTGTCCCCAGGTGTCCCCTCTTCAGTCTATCCCCTTCCCCCACCCACTCGCTCCTACTTCCATTCACTTTGGTATTTGACCCAATACTCCACACGCTCACTCCCATCATACCCGATCTCAACAGATAATCAAGCATTTTAAATTTACACTTTAGAGTGACTGTTGAATGTTAAGGACTCTACACTTGGGTAGTGGAAGGAAAGGATTTATTTCTTCTTGAAAGAGATAAGTGACATCTATTGAGCGCCTACTGTGTGCCGGACACTAGCCAAACTCCCTTTCCACACATTTTTCTCATTTAATTCTCTAATAATGGGGTGATGCAGATGTCAATATCTTCATTTTATGGATTCAAAAACAGTTTCAGGGACTTTAAGTGTCTTACCCAGGGTTATTCACAACTAAGTGGGGATTTACATTCGAGTCTCTTTAACTCCAAGTCCAATATATTCCCCCAATATTCCAACTTGTGGAAGTTGGCTTTTATCTATGTGTGTGTGTTTTAAGATATTAAGATTTTTTAAACAGCACCTAGATATGTATCAGTTCTGCTTACTTTCTGCCTCCAGATCTGTCCCTGCTTCTTCTTGCTCTAGGTTATGAGTTAGTCACTTCATCATCCTATCTGTTCAATCCCATGGTCAGCTAGGCCTAGAAAGGAGAACATGCACTTAGGAAAAGCAAGGATGCCCGCTGCTTTTTGCTGCTGTTGTATAACATATTCCAAAATAAAAGCCTGAGTCTTCAGGCAGTGTCTTGTTTTCTCTGAAAGCACAGACCCTTAGTGAGTGGGATGCAGCCAGAATGGCATTCCCCTCAGCATTGCCCTTGACTCTCGCACTCACCAGCAGCCAGGACCACGTTTGCATGCTTGACAAACCTTGAGCTTGTCTCTCTCCTCTTTCATTTTATTTCTCACCTCCTCTCTACCCCTCCCCTATTCTCATCCTCTCTCTCCCACTACTCCCCCTTTTTCTCCCTCCCTCTCTCTTAGTTGCTAGGGCTGCCAGAACAATGTACCACCGATGGGGTAGGTTGAACAACAGAAATCTATTTTCTTGTAGATCTGGAGGCTAGAAGTCCAAGATTAAGGTGTAAGCGAAGTTAGTTTTCTGAGGCTTTCTCCTTTCATCATAGATTGCTGTCTTGTCCCTGTGTCTTCACATGGTCTTATCTCTCTGTGTCCAAATTTTCTCTTCTGGTAAGGTCATAGTGCCAGTAATATTGATTTAGAGCCTACCCTAATAACCTCATTTTAACTTAATTATCTCTTTAAAGACCCTATCTGCAAATACAGTGATATTCTGAAGTACTAGGGGTTGGAACTTTAACATGTAAATTTTGGCAGACACAATTCAGCCCCTAACTCACACGCACTCTCTCCTTTTGAGAGAAGGTGGCAAATGTTAGGCTGAGGCTGAAGCTGTACCTGTCTCCCTGGGATTTCCTATAGCTCAGGTTTTCTCAGGAAGAGAAACTCAGTGCCTCAGCAGCCACCTGCTCCTTGTTAATGAGAAAGAGAGCAACAGGTGCTAGCCAAGGGCTGGGAAGGGGGAAGGTTTCTGTTAGTTAAGAGGGCTCCCAACGGATCCTGAAGGTTTCAGGGAAGGGTTTCTGGGCTTGGTACATTTGTTACATGTGGGTGTTAAAAGGTTATGAAGAACAGAGTAGGAGAGTTGGGACCCAAGCAGATCTACCCTGCCCTGCTGGGTCTCATGGCTGAGCTGTTTCAATAACTAGGGTCCACTGTCATATTCACAGAGTCTTAAAGTCTCAGTATGGGTAATTTTTAAAATTTGTGTTTTCATTTTAATGATCATCTAAGAACACTAACATAAGTACATCCTGAAATATCAAGATGACCACCCAGATGCAAAGACTGCAATGACATTTCAGTGCCTACATTTGTATTCATTTCTATCATAGTGTTGGTGCCAAAAACCACTATTTTAAGTGCTCAGAGCCAAAATGAAAAGAACATAGTTGAATCCTATGTATAAATAAAATTCTTATGCAAACTGAAGGCCAAATAATGTCACAGCACATGGTATGAATTGTAGTTAAAGTTATTACATTGCAGAAATATAGAAAGGAAATATGAGAATTGAATAATCACACAGCACAATTAAAAATCTGAAATTGAGAGATAGTCACAAATCTTAATCCATCATTCATCAAAGTAAATTGACAAAAACTTTAATGTTACTGCTTTGTTTTTAACCAATTTTTAAAATTGGTTAAATTGGTTAATCACATTTGTATAATTGGTTGAAATTTCTTAATTTGTTTTGATATTTTTGCATTAGCCTATAAATACAGGAATTTGAATCTAATTTTGTGTTTATGCACATTTAAGAAATACATTAAGACCAGATTTACAGTTCCGATTAAAATAGAGTGGATAGAATCAGACTAACTTGGGCTAAGAAAAACTATAAAAGCTGGATAACAATCCCAAAACAGCTGTCTGGTGACATCAGAGAATAACCAAAGCATCTAAGACCTGAGGGGCCAAACGCCTCTGGAAAACAGAAACATTTTGTGATTAGCATTGTATTCAGTAATGTGTTTTCTATTTGAGTTTTTTTATCATTTCCTGGTATGGGGTGAAGGGGAGAAGCAATGCAGTGCCTTAGAGCTTACAGAAGTCTCATTGGGCTGGACAGACAAAAATTAGAGTTCAGGATACAAAGAAATCAAAACTTGAGGCCCGAAATGCTGGAGAAGAGGGAACCACAAAAAGATAAATCTGATATACAATTCCTTCTTGAGACATTTTATTATTTCCAAGCCACATGTTGGATGAGACAGAGAAACCAAGTGGAAAAAAACTTCCAAGACAGTAAAAATCTTAGCATAGGATTATACAGCCTCATGGTGCTAGGAAGACAAAAATTAGTGTTTGGGGCCTTCCATGAGTAAAGCCCTGGTAAACACCAGAGTTTCAGTTGAGACTTCAGAAGGGCGGTTTTAGGGGTAACGACAAATCATAAATAGAAAGCCTACACTGAATCAAAGTGATTTCCCCATATCCTGTCTGCTTGCAAGAAGACATTCCCTTTCTGGTCTGACCTAGAGAGAGAGTTACAGCAACATGGAGCTACTCACCCACAACCTGCTGAGCTCCGCACGTGTGTGGGGTGAGGTCCTCTGGCTTTCCCAGGTGACTCTAGGCCACAGAGGTTCACATCAACCCTACAGCAGTCATCCTGACTTGGTGGCATGTATGGTACCCAACATGAAGTGGGCAGTGCTTCTAAGGGTGGCCAATACCTTGCTTCTGGTTGAGGTGTTTAAAAGACCAATCCAAGGGTAAGAGCATGAGGAGAAATTTCTGAGGAAGATGTACAATGTGCTGCAGGAATCTGTTCTTCATTAGCCTCAGGATCCCCCAAAATGCTGCTGAATGATGAGGAAACTGAAACTTAGCCAGTTCAGACACCAATTTTTCATTCTGTGATTGTGTATATATCTTTCTTTATGTATATTTTGTTTGCTGTCTCTGTCATGTACATCTTCAACCCTTGACCTAATGACACACCAAACACACAGTGTTCTTGAGATCAGTATTATATATTTTTTTCTCATTAAAGATTCAAAACTAGAAGAAGAAAAAGAAAAAAAGAGAAGAGGAGGGGGAGATAAAGGTGGAGGCAGAGGACTTATTCTTCTCTCGGGCATAAGACAACAGAACACATCATCCAAAGTTTCTAAAACGTTTAAATACAGTGTTTATAATTCAATAAAAATTTCAAACAAAAATTACCAGACATGTCATGAAAAGAGACCAAGAGAAAAATAGAGCCAGTAAAAAGAAAGAAATAAAGGTTGTTCAAATAGGAAGAGAGGAAGTCAAGTTGTCTTTCTTTGCAGATGACATGATTTTATATTTAGAAAACCCCATCATCTCAGCCCTAAAACTCCTTGAACTGATAAGCAATGTCAGCAAAATCTCAGGATACAAAATCAATGTGCAAACATCACAAGCTTTCCTTTACAACAACAATAGGCAAGCAGAAAGCCAAATCATGAATGAACTCCCATTCACAATCACTACAAAGAAAATAAAATACCTGAGAATACAGCTACCAAGGGATGTGAAGAACCTCTTCAAGGAGAACTACAAACCACTGCTCAAGGAAATAAGACAGGACACAAACAAATAGAAAAGCATTCCATTCTCATGGATAGGAAGAATCAATATCATGAAAATGGCCATGCTGCTCAAAGTTATTTATAGATTCAATGCTATCCCATCATACTACCATTGACATTCTTCACAGAATTAGAAAAAAGTATTTTAAATTTCGATGGGGGAATCAAAGAAGACCCCGTATAGCCAAGACAATCCTAAGCAAAAAGAACAAAGCTGGAGGCATCACGCTACCTGACTTCAAACTATACTACAAGGCTACAGTAACCAAGACAGCATGGTACTGGTTCTAAAACAGACACATAGATGAATGAAGCAGAACAGAGACCTCAGAAATAACACCACACATCTACAACCATCTAATCTTTGACAAACCTGAGAAAAACAAGCAATGGGGAAAGGATCTCCTATCCAGTAAATGGTGCTGGAAAAACTGGCTAGCCACATGCAGAAAACTGAAACTGGACCTCTTCCTTAAACCTTATACAAAAATTAACTCAAGCTGTATTAAAGATTTAAATGTAAAACCCAAAACCATAAAAACCCTAGAAGAAAACATAGGCAATACAATTCAGGAAATAGGCATGGGCAAAGACTTCCTGACAAAAACACCAAAAGCAATTGCAACAGAAACCAAAATTGACAGATCAGATCTAATTAAACTAAAGAGCTTCTGCACAAAAGAAACTATCATCAGAGTGAACAGGCAACCTACAGAACGGGAGAAAAACTTTGCAGTCTACCCATCTGACAAATATCTAATATCCAGAATTTACAAGAAACTTAAACATACAACAAACAACCTCATCAAAAAGTGGGCAAAGGATATGAACAGATACTTCTCAAAAGAAGACATTTATGTGGCCAAGAAACATATGAAAAAAAAAAATTCAACATCACTGATCATCAGAGAAATGCAAATCAAAAGCAAAATGAGATACCATCTCACACCAGTCTGAATGGCGATTATTAAAAAGTCAGGAAACAATAGATGCTGGTGAGGCTGTGGAGAAATAGGAATGCTTTTACACTGTTGGTGGGAATGTAAATTAGTTCAACCACTGTGGAAGACAGTACGGCGATTCCTCAAGGATCTAGAACCAGAAATACCATTTGACCCAGCAATCCCATTACTGGGTATATATCCAAAGGAATATAAATCATTCTACTATAAAGACATGTGAACACGTATGTTTATTGCAGTACTATTTACAATAGCAAAGACATGGAACCAACCCAAATGCCCAACAGCGATAGACTGGATAAAGAAAATGTGGTACACATACACCATGGAATACTATGCAGCCATAAAAAGGAAAGAGATCATGTCCTTTGAAGGGACATGGATGAAGCTGGAAGCCATCCTCAGCAAACTAATACCGGAACAGCAAATGAAACACAGCATGTTTTCACTCACAAGTGGGAGATGAACATTGAGAACACGTGGACACAGAAAGGGGAACAACACACACCAGGGCCTGTTGAGGGTGGGGAGTTAGCAGAGGGAACTTAGAGGACAGGTTAATAGGTGCAGCCAACCACCATGACACACTTATACCTATGTAACAAACCTGCACATTATGCACGTGTATCCCTTCATATTTTTTTAGAAGAAATAAAGAAAACAACTAGGAGCCAGTATAAATAGACCCAGAAAATAGAGTTTTCAGATATGTACTTTAAAACAACTATTATTATGGTGATCAAGAAAATAGATAAAAAGAGCATTTTACCAGAGAATTGTAACAAAAAATCTAATAGGATTCCTTTACCACCTACCTTTTTGTAGCTTAGTCTAGGAACCTAGGTCTTACTTTTTATTCTTTTATCTTCTTCCGCCTATTAACACACTTCAACTTCACTATCCACTACTTACTGCCACTTCTCTAATTAAAGCCAATATCATGGTTCACCTATATGTTTCACGCACACCACAGAATGAACTTTCTCTATTGTAAATTCCATCATGTCACTCCTCTTTATAAAATTATTCAATGGATTCCCCATTGTCTTAAGTACAAACTTCAAGCTCCTTTCTGCACTGTACCAGGTCAAGCATGATCTTACTCTTGCTTGATATTTCTTCACTCCAAACTCCAGCAAACACTTGTTCTTCAACTATTGCAAATTAATTTCAGTTTCTCAAATGCACTGTGCTTTCTCTGCCTCCTGAAAGTTATACTGTTTTACTTTTACGACATTGTCACTCTCTTCACTTAACAAATTCCTACCTACTCTTCAGAACCTTGTCTTTCTAGAAACTCTGATTTCTCAGGACCTCATTAGGTTTCCTCCTAACATAACACACCCTTTATCTGAGCATTTATCATGTTTTTGGTAATTTTATATAGGGATACATGTCTCCCCATTATAACATATTTTATGGCAGAGACTGTGGTCCCCTGGAAGTTTGAACAACTAATATAATATAGGTCTCAGAATTTGTGCCTAGGAGATGGCATTATAATCAGGGTCCTGGGAACAGAAGCTCAGCATTAAAAAACAACAACGACAACAACAAAAGGATTCACCCCATCCTGAACCCAAGTACTGACTCTGGGACTCCAGTTCTTTGTCTCCACCCACATGGTCCCAGAGGTGAGGCCAGTCTCCATAGAGGGCTGGTGACTATAGCCAACCCTTCAGCCTCTGGAGATCCTCACCACCTCACATCAACCTAGGAGCAGCATAAACACCAACGTTCTATTTCCAAACTCCATGAAAGGCACAATGTAAGGAATGTGCTCCCCAAAAGCCCCTCTAAAAACTGCAGGCAAAGGCTAATGCCAGCTGTTTTCATCTGGCTGCAACTGCTTTCCAAACGATCTATTAAAGTCTACACTCTTCCCCAAAGTGAGCTTTTCTCTTAATACCAATGTGGATAAACAGTTATGTGCTGCCCACAGGCCTGGAGTGAGGAACACGTGTTTTAGAAAAGTTCAGTTGGACCAAAACACAGATATAGACCAATGGAACAGAACAGAGTCCTCAGAAATAATGCCACACATCTACAGCCATCTGATCTTTGACAAACCTGAGAAAAACAAGAAACGGGGAAAAAATTCCTATTTAATAAATGGTGCTGGGAAAACTGGCTAGCCATAAGTAGAAAGCTGAAACTGGATCCTTTCCTTACTCCTTATACGAAAATTAATTCAAGATGGATTAGAGACTTAAATGTTAGATCTAATACCATAAAAACCCTAGAAGAAAACCTAGGTAATACCATTCAGGACATAGGCATGGGCAAGGACTTCATGTCTAAAACACCAAAAGCAACGGCAACAAAAGCCAAAATTGACAAATGGGATCTAATTAAACTAAAGAGCTTCTGCACAGCAAAAGAAACTACCATCAGAGTCAACAGGCAACCTACAGAATGGGAGAAAATTTTTGCAATCTACTCATCTGACAAAGGGCTAATATCCAGAGCCTACAAAGAACTCAAACAAATTTACAAGAAAAAAACAAACAACCCCATCAAAAAGTGGGCAAGGGATATAAACAGACATTTCTCAAAAGAAGACATACAGACAGCCAACAGACACATGAAAAAATGTTCGTCATCACTGGCCATCAGAGAAATGCAAATCAAAACCACAATGAGATACCATCTCACACCAGTTAGAATGGCGATCATTAAAAAGTCAGGAAACAACAGGTGCTGGAGAGGATGTGGAGAAATAGGAACACTTTTACACTGTTGGTGGGATTGTAAACTAGTTCAACCATTATGGAAAACAGTATGGCGATTCCTCAAGGATCTAGAACTAGAAGTACCATTTGACCCAGCCATCCCATTACTGGGTATATACCCAAAGGATTATAAATCATGCTGCTATAAAGACACATGCACATGTATGTTCATTGTGGCACTATTCACAATAGCAAAGACTTGGAATCAACCCAAATGTCCATCAGTGACAGACTGCATTAAGAAAATGTGGCACATATACACCATGGAATACCATGCAGCCATAAAAAGGGATGAGTTTGTGTCCTTTGTAGGGACATGGATGCAGCTGGAAACCATCATTCTCGGCAAACTATCGCAAGAACAGAAAACTAAACACCGCATGTTCTCACTCATAGGTGGGAACTGAACAATGAGATCACTTGGACTCAGGAAGGGGAACATCACACACCGGGGCCTATTATGGGGAGGGGGGAGGGGGATGGATTGCATTCTGAGTTTTACCTGATGTAAATGATGAGTTGATGGGTGCTGACGAGTTGATGGGTGCAGCACGCCAACATGGCACAAGTATACATGTGTAACAAACCTGCACGTTATGCATATGTACCCTAGAACTTAAAGTATAATAATAATAATAATAAAAGTTCAGTTGGAATGATTATATGAACATAAGAAGTGACTAGTACTCTTTTACAGTTGTTGCTCAGACAAGAATAGATGGGATCGTTCTCTCATCAACAATGAATCTTAGATGGTCTTCATACCCCTGGACTTACAGCTCCAGCACACACTTACCTCTACAGCACAGTGTAGCACAAACACTTGGTGGGTCTCCTCAGAGATTACCGCTTTAGAAACATTTGACATAATTATACTATCAAATAGCCACTACTGAAAATTTTCCATGGCTTATCTTTTAATCTTTACAATTACTCCCCAAGGTAAGCATTATCATCTTCATTTTGGAGATAAGGAAAATGAAGCTGAGAGGCCAAATAACTTCTCTAAGGTCACATAACTAGATGCAGGCAAAACTAAAACTCAGGTGAAATGGTTTATTTCCCCTAGGGTATATGCCCAGTAGTGGGATTGCTGGGTTGAATTTGAGTTCTGTTTTACGTTCTTTGAGAAATCTCTACATTGCTTTCCACAATGGTTGAATTAATTTATACTCCCACCAACAGTGTATAAATGTTCCCTTTTCTCTGCAACCTCACCAGCATCTATTGTTCTTTGACTTTTTAATAATAGCTATTCTGCCTGGTATGAGGCAGTATCTCATTTTGGTTTTGGTTTTCCTTGCTCTAATGTACTTGTATGTTCACAGCAGTGCTATTCACAGTAGCAAAGACATGGAATCAACCTAAGTGCCCATCGATGATGGACTGGATAAAGAAAAGACATATACATGGATAAAGAAAGTACATATACACCATGGAATACTATGTAGGCACACACAAAAAGAAACAAAATCATGTCCTTTGTGGCAACATGGATGCAGTTAGAAGATATTATCCCAGGTGAACTAATGCAGGAACAGAAAACCAAATATCACATGTTCTCATGTATAAGTGGGAGCTAAACACTGAATACACATGGACATAAAGATGGGAACAATAGACACCAGGGACTTCTTGAGAGGAAAGGTAGGGAGGACAGTATGGGTTGGAAGGCTACCTATGCTCACTTCCTGAGTGACAGGCTCATTTGTACACCAAGCCTCAACAACCTACAATTTACCCGTGTAAGAAACCTGCACATGTACCCCAGAACCTAAAATAAAAGTAGAAGAAGAAAAAAAAAACAAAAAAACGTAAACTCAGGTGAACCTGATGGACAATGGGTTGTTCCCTCTCAATTTTCCCCTTTTCTGCTTAGCTGTTCTGAGCACAAGTTATCCTATTCATTTGGTGGGGATTCCACCACTTGCAACCAATGTGTCTGGGAAGAGACAAATACACTTTTGAATCATAAACTTGTAAACTTAACTTAAAATATTGTAACATCAGAAAAGGTAAAGGGTCAAGGCTATTTCAGCTCTAGTATGCTGTCAGCCAAAGGGGAATCTGTTTCTACCCTTTGAAAGGTTTTTCTATCCCAGAGCATCTCCGCTGTCTGGATAACATTTGTGTTATCCCTGCCTCTCTTATGTGAGAAGCACCAGGACTCCCCTGAGGCCCATGAACCGAATGTTTTTGTGGCTGAAATCTCCTTCCAAGGAACACAGGCCCTCCTGGTCCTCTGATTACACTTGATAGAACAAGATAAAGTAAAAAAGAAAGCTTCATAATGATGATGCACTGCTTACTGCTGCAGCCACGAGGAATGAAAATCTCACTGTGGCCTAATTTATAAGACAGGCAGCAACAGCCCAGTTTTATTCCAAGGTAGAGACATTATTAACTTGTGACCCAACCTAGGAGCCAGGCAGCTGTGAAATGATGTTTCAGGTTAAAAAAGAAAAAAGACTCTTCAGAACATATTGCTGATAAAATGTTTACACTCAGTTTAACAAATTTTATAGTAATGATGCTTTAAAAATGGGTTTCTCATGAATGGCTTTGTGATACTGAATGCAAATAAAGAAATAATGAGTTTGGAATTGCAAACAGATTACTTCTGTCCTGGAGTTGATGGTATCAGCACATTACCCACTGTAGCCAAACCCATAGGCACGGATTTCCAGAAGATCTTATAAATTGCATTTTGGCTCCCTTGTTGAGTCACATGGTTACCACTGGAAAGTTCCATATGGCTGTAGGTGCTGTGGCAACAGACCAGACTTTTCAAACTAAAAAAAAAAAAAAAATCCTAGGCATTTGGTAGTTGGCCATGTCAGCACCATGGAAACAAGAGAAACTGAGGAAAGTGACACAACTCCCAAACCAACCTCAGCATATTTGGCATGGAATGAATCTGAAACAAGAGAGAATGCCAACTTTGTGTAGAAGAGGTAGAAATGCTATTTTAATCCAGAGAAACACAACAATACTTCTAAGTATGATGGCGCTGGATGCCAAAGTAAGACCCACTTTCTGAATTGCCTTTTGGCCAGTACCCTGTAGACAACAGGAAACACCTATGTCAGTGAGGCTTTCTCTCCCATAAGCTCAGGATACACAAAAGAGGAAAAGGCTCAATTTAATTATCGATTATAATTCAAACTCACACCCAATATTCCTGTGCAAGCTCAGTTACACAGCATGCTGCTGGCTGGTGGAAAGTCCAGAAGGTCAAAGGGCTGGCATTAAAGCAAGCAGGCAATTCTCATCAGTTACAGAGAACACAGCCACTAGAAGGACAGAACAATCAGGGCACTAGGTAGGGAAACCAACAAATCCTGGTTTGCCCGGAATGTTCCCAGTTTTAGCACTGAAAGTCTATGTACTAGGAAATCCCTCAGACTCAGGCAAACCCTAGCACAAGGGCACTCAGTTCAGAAAAAAGCAGAAGCTGCAGCCTCAGCAGTCATTCCTGAATTAAAGCAAAGGCAGGCAGGTAGAATTATGCAAAGCTCAAGAAAAGACTGGAAAGCCCCCTCACAAGCAACACTTACAGTGAATGTTGAGGGCTTGCAGAAACAAAGGCAAAGACGTTTGGCACTGAGTGGAGGAAAAACAAATGGATTTCCCAGGGCAGGCAGTTCTTGATCACAGGGACCCCACAGATGTGAACAGGTAAGGCTGAGGGAAGACAAGGCCAGGTTGCTACACTGGTTCTGCAAAGTTCTGTGCAAGACTTGGAAATGGCGATCAGAACCCCCTATGTATCTCTTAAAGTCTATGCATAGAACTATAACAAGTATTTCTTTCTCCTCTCTATGTGTGGACGAGGCTCAGTTATGTTCAATGCATTCTTTTGTCCACCTTACAAAGTACTTAATTCAATAACACTTTTTGATCATGTCATAGGTGAATACCTGGATGAAGCAGGCTTGGCCTGATTATTAGAGTAATATTCTGGCTTAAATTCTTACAAACATGATTTCGTAAGCCCTAGGTAGGGCAATAGCGTTCAAGGAGGGCAAAAGTGAAGCCTCTGATGGATCAAAATATGGGTTTACACATCATTCATTTCTGTCAAAAGCCACAATGTAAAATCTTCAGCCATGATATAAAATCACCTTTAAAAAAAAGTTTTTAAATACCACAAGACCTCATGTTGTATTATATTAAAAAAATATTATTAATTATCATTGTTATTAGAAATTGGGGTGAAGTTTGATTTAGTATTTCTCTTACTCCTCCTGCCTTTTAAGACTCCAGCACACAGAGGACATCACAAGTGATGCTAGGTAGAAGGGACCTGATGATGTTTTACTTACAGGCCAGATGGGTACACGGTAACTCCTAATGCACATGAGCCACTGAACAAGCTGGGCTAAAGAGGAGATTTTCCTTCATTTGCCTCTCCCAACTTGAAGACCATAGGCTCCAAGAAGTTGAACAGAGAATAGAGGTCCAGAGCTTGGCCTTGCAGAGTTTGGCCTCACCTAGTGCTGAGTGGAGAGCAAGAAAAAGTATTCAGGGCTTACAGCACCCCCGAGGAGAAAAGCAGGAACTAGCGGCTAGTCCCGGCTTCACTTACCAAGCATCCTGTAAAGGCAAAAGGGGCACAATTGTCCCTGCACAAATACACCTACTCACCAACCCCTGGGCAGCTGTGCCAGATGGGACCTCATTTTCAAGCATTCTGAGGCGCTTGTGGTGCAGCTTGCTGTGTGTAAGTGTACTCTGAACAATCCCACTTCACTTCCTGGTCAACACCTGGCCTGAATGTTAGCAACTCCACCGCTCTTAGAAGGATTAAGTTAGCAGATAGCAGAGAAAGAGAAGCCTCCTCTCTGTGAAAACAGGAATCAGGTGGAATTAGGGTTCTTCCACCCAGGTTTTGTCTATTTATCTCATTGGGTCAACTTGCCAAGCCTGACCAGTCAGGGTACGTCTGTCCTTCCAAGGATGGAGGCCAGCAGAGGCGCTCTACTCTCACAACATATGGTCATGCCGCTCATCACTACCCAGGGGCTGGAGGTAGCGGCAGTTCAGCTGTTACCTTCAGAAGCCTCTGAAATGATCAGAACAAGGCATTCAGTAAAATTGCTCCAAGTCCTCACTGCACCTGGGCCAAAAATTTATCCTGATTGTATTTTCCACCTCAAATTTCAAGCCACACTGTCCAGTGTAGCTCAGTAGAGGAAGCTGTGCCACAAACATCACATGACAGCATAAAAATACCCCAATGAGCACAATACCAGCAACTTAAAAATACCCTGAACTTCAGCCCTCTGGAGCCCTCTCCCTTATTAAATTCTAGGAGGAAAATCAAAGTTCAAAACCAGAGCTCCCTTCCCTTTGCAAATCAAAATCCAAAGAAATGAAAGGCCTTTCCTCCCTGAGGCTTGGATTCCCCCCGCGTCTCAACTAGGGGAGCTTCCCTGCTGGAGTCAGAGTATCTCCTCTAGGAGCAGCTGCTCGCTGGGTGTCTACCCAGAATGGGTGTGACTCCTGAAGCAACAGGAAGGTCGGACTTAGCCAATCCCAAGGCCCTCATATGTCCTGGTTTGCAAAGAATATGAAAGTCAATAGGGTACACAAGAATATCCCAGCCCCAACCCCAAACCTACCAAATTTAGCCGAGCAACATTATGTTCTCAGAAGCCATGTTTCTGTTGCCAGCCACGGGATGTAGCAGATGCTTGGTGACATCTGGGAAAGAGGAGATGGAGAAAACAAATGTGAGACATAGAAAAGATTCTGAATTTCAGACTCACTACAGTTGCCAATAAGACTGGCATTTGCCCAGGTGCAGCCGAGCCTCCAGATTTTACTTGGGGTTCCATCTCCTTCACATTTGTAAAACCTCTTAATTCCCATTTCACTTCTGAACCTATGTTCCTGGCACCCCTGGGACTGTTTCATGTGTTTGGTCTCCCGTGCCCTTTGTTCCTGCAAGCAGGATTTGCCCAAACCAAACACATGTGGCTCTTCTCACACTGTCTTCTCTGAGGTTGTTACCTGCAGCCTTGAGTGTTTCCTGGTCTGGCCATGTTGGCTGCTGCTCTGCCTCCAGTCCAGGCCTTGTGAATCCTGTCCATTAGGGCATTTTTCTTCTCCTTAGTTTTCTTGACTCAGCTATATGAACACTGGGAACTGAAGCTGCTGTTCATGTTTCCAGAGAAGACCATCTCTTTCTGCCCTGGCATCCCTTCTGAAACCCCACCTCTTCTCATCTTTTGAATTGTTCTTCCCGCTGCCTCCTTTCCTGGGGCAGTGGGACAGGCCTCTGGCATTCCATTTCCCTCTGTCAGTCATTCTCTGGCTCCTTTCAGGCTCAGTTTTAAAATGAATAACCTGCCTCTTCAGTCAGCCTCTTCCCTTCTCTAGCCCATGGGCAGGGCTAGTATTTTTTTGCCAGATTCTGATGCTTTCTTTGTTTTTCCATTTTTTTGTTTGTTTATTTGTTTCAGACCCAGATGTTTGTGTTTCTAGCCTTCGCCTATATTTGTCAGGTATGGTCTCCCACAGCAAGAGAGAAAGCCAGAGTCAGAGACGAAAGTTTCCATTTTCCAAACATGTCCTGCCTACCTTTGTCACTCTGAAGAAAGGAAAAACACTAGGGGGTATCTTCTCTACAGCCATTCATCCATCAGTCTATAAAGGCCTTGCTATGGGCTAGGAACTGCCCTGGATGCTGGCATACAGCAGTGATCAAAGCGAAGTCCCTGCCTTCCTGGAGCTTATACTCAGCAAACCAGTCCAACATCTTACCTGGACTTCACTCGGTTATGATGGTTTTCCTACCTGGCTCTGCCACTTCTTTTCGAGTCCAAGCTTCACATGTTTTTCTAACACATTTCTTCAAAACCTGTGCCAGGACTGCTTTCCCGCTCAGATAAGTGCTGCACCTTGAATTTGCCTTCATATGCTTGAATCATTCTCTTGGGCTATTCTCATCTTCCCTTCTCAACTCTATGCAGACTGTCTGTAACCTCCTTGCATAGCCATCTCAGTCTTCAAACAGAGCTTCCCTAAATGGTTTTCAGTTATGATGGTTTCTATGAACTCTTTCTAGCTAAAGCTTTTAATTCTCTTCTTAGTCATAGGATTCATAATAATTCCATCTTACTTTTGACACAGCAATCTAGGAAAATGGTATTTACATTATATAGCCAGAATTCTCATACCTGTTTGTCCACTCATGGATTAAAATCTGCCACTTCTCTGAGAACAACCCCACATTTAGGACCCTGAATATACCAGGATGCTCAGATCATATGAAAGGAACAATCCAAAGCTGGTTTGAGAGAATAAGGAAGGAGCCCATGAACCAGACACAAGGATCCCAGGTTGATCCATAAGAATCTTCCTAGGTCCTAGATGCAGACTTCAAAAAAAAAATGTATATGAGACAAGTGAGCCTATGTCTCCCATACTCTTTTTTCTCAATTCCCATGTGGAGCACGGATATTTCTGGCAATTCTGAGTACCATGCATCTCATACAGGCTTTGGTTTGAGTGAGTTGCTATATCCCACATCAGCCAAACACCACGGATTCCCGATCAGCTCACATCATCTTTCAATCAGGATAGGCTACATTATGTTGCAGTAACAAAAAGGCTTCAAATCCCAGTAGCCAAGCAAGTACCTATTTCCCACTCACACTATATTAAGTCGCAGGACATCTGTGGGAAGAGATGGTCCTTTGCTCTATGTTTTCTTCATTTGGGACCTCAACTGAGGAAAGGTCCCTGTCCTTCTGCAATTATAAATGATTGTCATTTTCATCAGCATCATTGTTTATACCTATAATATAAAAATGAACCACACTTTGAGTCAAAAGACTTTACCTTAGTCCTGGCTTCACCACTTAATAACTATGTAATTTTGTACCAATCACTTTCCCTGCCTGGGCCTCTGTTTCCTCTGTAAAATGAGGGGATGAGGTCACAAATAATCTCTAAGCCTACTTAAATTTCAAAAATTCTATGTTTCTTCTACCCTAGAAAGGATAGGGAACTAATGTTTATTGAGTATCCTCATAACTACTCTGTAAAGCATAAAAATTCTCACTATATGGACTAGAAAACTGAGGCTTAGTTAGTAACTTGCTCAAGATCACACAGATAATAAGTAACAGGTGTGGGATTTGAACCTATGACTGCCATACTTCAAAGGATTTCTCTTTTTGCTGCATTTCATTCCATACATGATCTCACATTACACATACAGAAAAGGAGGATGAAGAAACAGGTGCAATGAAATGAGTGAAACACCACGCCTCAAGGGCTAGCCTTGATGGGCAAGTGACCCATGGTATTTTTATTTCTTCATATAATTCAATTCAATTTAACTTCGTAACAACAGTATTTAATATTTATTAACTGCCAGCTCCTGGATGAAGTGCTGGATATACAAACACTAATTGTGCGAGAAAGTAGGAAGCACACATATCAGTTAGGGAAATACAAACTACTCTACATATTTCAAGAGGGAGGAATTTATCTCAAGAAATTCAAAGCTCATAAAACTGGTGGGAGAGCTGGGGAAGCAATGGGAATGGAAAGCTGATGCTGGCTTTCAGGAAATCAGCAAGTGGGGAGAAAAAGAAAAACATCAAAAACTGCCATCTCTCCATGCATCTATCTGCCATTCCTGGAAGACATAACGGTTTGTTATTTGCTTTTGCCTTCCAAATCTCATGTGCTAGTCTGTCATTTGAAGAATTTAAGCTGGAACTTTTACCTGTCTTGCCTCAACCCAGCCCCTGTTTTCTATCACTCCATACTCTTTCGGCAAAGGAATCTGGGCAATGTGCTTTCCGACTTCCAGGCTCTGTGACACAAGGACAAGCTTAGAATGTTAGGAGGACCACTGAGTATCAACAGACAACAGCTAACACAGAACACCAGTTCTAACGGGAAGAGTCAGGAAAGTCTTCTGAAGGGTGACATCAGCTGAGCTTGAAATAAGATTCAAAAGAAGGACCCTGCAGAAGAGTGTGCAAGTGAAAACAGTGACAAGGCTCCTAAGGAAAGTGAACTTACTGAGTTCAATCAGAACATGAAATGGTAGGGAATTGGGCTGGTTTCAAGTGAGGTAGGTTAGCAGGGACAAGATTGCAGAGGACCCAATATGCCATGCTAAAGAGTTTGGACTTTATCCAATAAATAATACAAAACTATTGAAGACCTTTTAAAATAGAAAGTAATGGAAAGTAATGGAATCTGTTGAGTATGTTTATAAAGACCCCTCTCTCTATTGGTGTTGAAAACCATTTGGAGAGGCAATAGGAAGACGAATGAGATGATTTTCCCATCATCTTAGGTGCCATGTGATGGGGACTTGGACTTGAGCAGTGGCCATGGTAATGAGGATAAGAGAGCAAGTTTGGGAGACAGGACATAAGTAAGGCTGAGTGATTCATGAGTTTGTGGGAGTGAGAGAGGTGTCAGCTAGGCTTCTGGCTTGGGTAATTAGAGAATGGTGGGGCCATTCACTGAAGTTGGAGCTTGGGAGAAGGAACAGGTTTTGGGGGTAAGAGAAATGGAGATTGCTGAGCTTGATTCTGCATAAGCTGAGTTTGACATGCCTGGGAGATGAAAAATGTGATAACACCAATAAAGTGTGAAGTGACGTCCTACCAGAGACGAGGTCCTCTGCTCAATGCCAGGAGCAGTAAGCTGCATAAGGCAAGCCCTGCCTTGGAGGAGTTCTGAATTCAATCAGCCCCTGAATGTCTGTGGTGCCAGAGGAGCCTCAATAACAGAGACCATTGGGGGAATGTTCAAACCTCATTTAAGATGAATGTTTTCAGTTCTACACTTCTACAGAGTCTCTAAGCAAAAATTCTCTGGAGACTTTCAATAGCTCATTAGAAATGGGTGTTCATTTTGCTTTCCTTCTGGGCCCCAAAGTTTTGCTACAAATTCAGGAGGAGAGGAAAAAGTTATTCTGCTGCTTGATCTTGATGAAATCCCTAATGATTAAAGACAACAAACAATTAACTAGGCATTGAGGAATTTTAAAACAGGTAAGACCCGGCTCAAGGTTTGGTCAGCCAGAGTCCACTCTGTGTGGCAAGGCTGATGGCTCACTGGGGCTGGATTTAAAGTAAGAGTCCACTAAACCACTGGTGTGGCGATAAGGGTGACCATTTGTCTCCACTTTCCTGGACTTACTAGGTTTTGGCTCTGAATCTCCCATGTCCTAGGAAGCCCTTTGGTCCAGACAAACTGGGACAATTGGGCACCCTAGGTGACGAGAATGAGGCTTCTCTCCAGACTCCCCAGAGCAGATCCAGCTGCTCCACCCTGACCTGCTTACCAAGCACTTGCCAACAAGGAGAGTGAAAAGGTGCCTAAACACAATCGATGTCAACTCCACTTTCCCAGTGAAAGCCTGGCTGACTGCTTTATTTAATGTGCAGCATCACCCCCAGAACCCCAATCTTCTTTTCCCTGCTTTGTTTTTCAAATTTACTCCATGACATTTCTCATTTTCTGTCAGAGCATGGAACATATGTCACTATTGTGTCAGGTATTTGTTGTCTGTCCTGCCCTACTAGAATGTAAACTCCCTGAGGGAAGGATTTTTCAGAGGTGTTTGATTCTTAATGTATCACATTTGTCTGGCACACAATAAGCCTTCAGTGTACATTTGTTAAATAAACGAATGAGTTAAATACACTTTCAATCTATAGCATTTTAGAAAGAATATGACCAATCTTAACTTTTCTTTTTTATTCAAATGGGACTAAGGAGACATTTGCATTATTTCAAATTCAAAACCGAATGTTGACACATTTAATCTTGCTAAACTCGCCAAGTGTAGCGGCTTTCTCCTGCCAGCAAGTTACATAATCTTTCAGGCACACATTTGAAACACCAAGCTAACCTTCGCGCATGGCAGCTGTGGAGCCGTGATTGCGAGGGGGTGTCTCTGAAGGGCCGGAGAAGGCAAGCCATCTGCTGCAGCACCAGAGACAGCCAGGGGCAAGGATGTCAGGCCTCCTGCGATGCCACATCTGCCAATTAGCTCCCCCCTCACTGGCTGAGTGGGGCCTCCAGGCCTGGCCAGCTGGAGCTGCGGATTGAATAGAAAGGTCACCAGCATAGTGACCCAACAGCCCGCCTGTGCTGGAGCTGCCATGGGATGGGGTGGGTGTTGGCATCTCCTACAGGAAGGGGAAAGGAAGCTGTTTCTGCAGTCCCATTCTACAAGCCTAAGGGGAAAGTGGGAAATGCTCGAGGGAGCAGGCCGTTAGGTGTTCTGTTTCCTATGCCAGGCTAAAATGGTGCTGCCCAGCTCCTCGAACACACCGTGCTAGACTCACTGCTGTGCTTTTGCCACATGTTGATCTCAATACCTGCAATGTCCTTCTCCCTATTGATAGCCTGATGAACATCTTTTCACCCTTCAAAACCCTGCAAACACCTAACCTCTTCTGTGTGATCTTCCTGCCCATCAGCCAACAGAATTTGCTCAATCTGAGCTACTTCAATAATAATAATAGCAGCAATTAAAATTTGCCAAGCACTTACAATGTATAATAAAATGTGTAATAGTACCCTGGCCATAGGTTGTTGTGATGTTTAAGTCAGCTAATATATATATATACACACATATATAATATGTATTATATATTATATATATTATATATATCTGTTGGCATGTAATCCTCATGAAAGTGCTACAGAAGGAGTATTACTAGCTCTGTAATGCCCCAAGATTTATGCAATGCCCCATGCTTTGTGCATGAGCCCCAAGCTCATGTACAAAGCACTACGCTGTGCCTTACACATGATACCACCTTCTTGCACTTTACTGCTCCATCTTCATTTGGCAACACAGCCATTTCCCTGTTAGACATCACTCCTTTAGGTCAGCTTCTGGGGTCAGGTTTGTGCCTCTTTAATTCTACATGTCTTCAGCCCTAGCTGCAGTGCTTGGCGTGGAGTGGGTCTCCAGTAAGCATTTCATGAATTGAACAATATGGGTGAAGAGATGGCACAGTGATTGGCTGGCCCAAATTGACCTCACTGATTAGGCTAATTAGCAGCATCTGAAAATCATGATGTGTTGAATCTGCACTCAGCAAATGAGCTCACATTATCTTAGTTTCCTGTGATGTTATGATTCTTTGAGAAGGACCAAGCCTCCCAAGGAGGCAAAACACTGACAGTCATTGTCACCCAAACCTCCTAGAGGTCCTGTGTGGCCCTGTGATACTGAGTGTTTGACACAGGGCCATGCACAGAATGGGAATCAAACATACAACAGCTGCCCTGTAGAAGCTGATGATCTGGTTATAAATGTGTGTGAACTCAGGGGGTCACTGAGAGAATGTCCCCAAAGGGTTAGATCTGTGTGGGAGCCCAGCCCAAGACAATAGAAAGTTATAACTAGAAAAGCTTGTGGACCCAAGCAGTTAGGAGGCAGGAGTGCATGCATGCTACTAAACCAAGGGCAAATTTTTCTTTCCCCATGTGTCCTTGTTACACACCATGTCCACAAGGCATCAAATAATCCAACTAAGAATAGAAGAATGAGAGGAGACAGAATTCAGGTAACATTTTAAGCTTGACACATAACAAGTGATATACCTGACAGTCTACTGAGTCCAGTTCTGTGGGTGATCCAGTCCTTCCCCTCAGATACATGGAATGCTGGAGAACTTACTGCTCCCTTTCCTATAGAAAATAATGGCATTCAACCTGGTCCAGCATCAGCACCACAGGAGGGCTGTATGCTGGGATGCTGGGAAACACTGCAGATTGCCTGGGATTCCTCTCCTTTCCCCTAGCTAGAAAGATCCAGCTCATCTATGCTTGGCCGGACTTTTTTATTCTTTTCTTTGGCAGAAGAGCCAAAACAGGGGAGTACCGGTGGTACCTGCTGCTCTCCTTCTCCTGAGAACCCACCTGTTTGCTCATAGGAGGACAATTTTGAGATGTGACTGAAGATGGAAGTCACCACCCTGATAATAACAACTTGATAATAATCACATTCATGTAGCACCTACCCTGTGCCAGGCACTGTTCTAAGCACTTTATATACAGTAACTCATTTACACCTCACAATGACCCCTGAAGTGTGTATGTATTCCTATTTCTATTTTATAGATGAGGAAACTGAGGCACAAAGAGAAAAATATCCAAGGGGCCCTAGGACAGTTCTCCTAAACTCAAACTATCTATTTCACCAATAGCTAATTTTATAATTAGTGCATACCTTTATAGGATAAAAGAGCTTTTTTATGATTAAATGTTCCTATTAGGAAAAATCTAGGGTAATCATGATGTGGATAAGAGAAGTGGTTAATACTCCAGACTTATGAATTTACTCCCTTCCTATTATGTAACAGCAGTGTGACTGAACAAGTTGCTGAATTTCTCTGAGCCTCTGTGTAAAACAGAGATAGAATTGAGTCATCCTGAGGATTAAATGAGACAATCCTTATAATACGCTTGGTATACCATGAAATTCAGTAAATGCTGACTGCTGTCATTATTAATATTATTGGTGTTATCTTATTAAGCGTTTGTTTCTCTTCCTTTTTTCAGTGTCCCTAGCAGAGTGCAAGGTCTTCCTGGGGGCAGGAGAGGGGCAGTTTTAATAAGAAGCGAGCAGCAAGAATGATTTTGCGATCTGATTTCCTGCCCCCAGGAGGCCTGACATAGGACAGGGATGGGAGAGGGGTTCCATGAGGACACTGGTCCTATAAAAGAGGTGCCAGAAGAAGTAGGATTTTACAGAACATGGTGGGATGATCCAGACTGAAGCTTGGCCAGCTTCAGAAATGTGTGGTTGTGTTTGGGCTTTCTAAGGAATGTAGGAGGCTTCAGCAGCTTCCAATGCTGCCAGCCCTTTGTTCCAAGATACACTGCAGACCCAGATAGAATTACCTTCACTTCAGCATCAGCTGGGTGCCTGAAACATCAGTCCCAGGCAGAGGGGAGCTTCTCTGCTCCCACTTCCAGAGCTCTAAGGGTGCTTTTCTTTCCTTTGGGAGGAATATTCTTCCAGGAGCCAGTTTGGTCATGAGGCCAGAGAGGAGGCGGATTTGACCAGATGGCATTGTGTCTTGTTACCAATAGGTTCTTATATAAGGTCCTCATGACACATCTCCTAGAATTATGAGTCAGGAATGGGGGCAGTGCATACTAGGCACCCTGCTTAGAATAATTGCTTTCATTTTACAGAAGATACACCGTGTACTCAAAGAAATTCATGTCTTTCCCAACGTCACACCTGAATCTCAGATCTTTGTCTATCTCCAAGGCACTTTTTTCCCTCCAAGATGGCACAGTGCTTCCCCCAGATGTTTACTTATGCACGGCTTGCCATTTTCAGGCACGGAGGACAAAATAAACAAGTGTACTTTCCTGCAGGATGCCTTGAGCTTTGAGCTAAATTTAGGGTCACTACCTCTTCTACTGATTTCCTGGTATAATTTCCTCCTCCCTTCTTTTATGTACTTTCAGAAAGCCCTTAAGAAAATCTTTGTCTTAATTCTCCTCATTCATGAATAAGTTTCCTTAGATTCTTTATGGAATATATATAGGATGGATAACCATTTTTAAGTGTTTACATTTAAACTTAGTGTCTACAAGGGCCCCTGATACAGACGATGTGTGTTTGGGGAGTGAGATGCTCTGATTGATAGAATGTTCTGATGGATAGAGATATAAACAGGCTGTATTTGCAAGTGGAGAGGGAGGGTGGCAGCTTGCATGGTGTGATCTGAGGGGTGTGTAGGAGCCTGATGTGTGTGAGATGTTCTCCCTACTTCTGACTGACATCTGATATGCCACCTTCAGAGTTTCATCCTTCAGCTAAACATTTTCCTTACCTGTTAAGCTTGAAATCCCTCAGGAAATGTGGGAGGTGAAAAGGAGGAAGTATTCCATGCAAGATGATTTCAGACATGGCCAACTTGGTGGACCTCTTAGCTACTTTTCTTAGGGTCATGGTCTACAAGAACAGGGCGACCCTGAGGGGTTCATTGAGGCCCCATGCCTGCACTGTGCCATCTTTCAGCACCACACCAAAGGGTGTTAACTGAGGCATCCCGACTCATCCTCCCAATTGCTCCATCTACAACCTGCAGCCTGCTCTTGCCCCCTCCCAGTTTCTGACCCCATTCCTCAGGCTGCCATTCCTGACACTATCAAATTGGTGATTGTTTTACTTCATTTTCTGTTGTTTATAACAGAGTACCTGAAATTGGGTCATTTATAAGAAGTATAATTTATTCTTTTAGTTCTAGAGGCTGAGAAGTCCAAGGTCAAGGGGCCACATCTGGTAAGAGCCTTCTTTCTGGGTGGGATTGGGGGGGACCCTCTGCAGAGTCCCAAAGCAGTGCAGGGCACCACATGGTGAGGGGGCTGAGTGTGCTAGCTCAGAGCTCAATTTCTTTTCTTATAAAGCCACCGGTCCCACTCCTGTGATAACCCATTAATTCATTATCCACAAATGAATTAATCCATTCACGAGGCACAGCCCTCATGACTCAATCACTTCTTAAAGGCCACGTCTCTCGATACTTTGTGGATTAAATTTCAAGATGAGTTTTGGAAGAGACAAACATTCAGGCCATAGCAGTGACATTTGCCTTCCCCATCTCAGTTTCCCTGTGCCAGGCCCTGCTCTTCCATGCCTGCAGCCCTCCTGTCCTCAAGCTGCCCCAGCCATGTCCCCGTCTCCTCAACCTACCCTGCAGGGGTGTCCCAGGCCCCAGAATCCACCCCCTCTCTCTTTACCCTCCATAGAACACAGCTTGAGTTTCCCTCAGTGCTCTACTTCCAGGTAACTAACAAAAGTAAAGTAATGTGTTTGTCTAATGTGCACAGGGAATTGGATGGCAGCTAACATCTTACAATGTTACCTAGGGTAGGATGAAGAAGGAAGTGAGGTGGCAGAATGGCTTCCCACACATGGGAACTCTCACCTTCACCAGACACCCCTTCTTGGTAAGGGGAACCTCATTCCACCCAATGGTTCAAGTCAAAACAGAGGAACCACTCCTGCTTACTCCTCCAAATCATAGCCTCTATCTAATTGATCACCCGATCGAGCTCTATCCCCCAAATTCTCTCACCCGTCCTCTATCTCCATGGCCTCCATCCAGGCCCAGGCCCCAGCACCTCTCCTCTCTCACTGGATAACTCATGACAGTCTCCTAACCAGTCTCCTGCCTTCCCCTTGACCTAGTACCATCAGTGCACCACAAAGGAGCACAGGTGGTCCACATTAGAGCACAATTCACTCCTGATCCAGTTCTTCCCAAGGCTTCCCACTAACATCAATTCCTACTCACAAGGCCATGCTGGATCTGACCACTGCCCACCCACCTCTGATCTCGGACCATCCTTCACCCCCACTTCACCACAGTTCCACTGGATTTTTTTCTTTCCTTTTAACTTGGTAAAAATCATTTTCAGCTCAGGGCCTTCGTATTTCCTGTTTTTCCTGCCTGGTCTCCACTTGCAGTTGGCTCCTTCTTGAAGCTGAGCCTCAGGTTAGGTATCTCTCCCCAGAGAAGTTTTTGCTGAGCACCACTCTCCCTAGACCTCTGTCACCTCACCCTGCTGTGTTATCATCAGAGTACTTTTCACTTCCCAACATGGTCCTATGTATTCATTTCCTGTCTCCCCTGACCAAAAGGTAAGGTCCATGTTACGGGGCCCCTTTCACTGATGTATCCTCATGCCCAATGCTCATTCATGCATGATGGATGTAATAGAAAGAAATAGGCCTTGGGTCAGACAGCCCTGGGCCTGAACCCTAATATACCCTCCAAAATCTTAGAAAAGTCTTTTAATCCCTCCAGGCCTCTGTTTTTCCCTTTAGGAAGCTGAAGACAGAGATATTTCACAGGGGTTGCTAGGAAGATTGATTAAAGAAATTGAGAGCTGTACAGGGCCTCTTGGGGCCCTAAGCACATGAAGACCCTCAACAAGTAGTCACCTCTCTTCCCTGCTCCTTTGCAGGTTTTGGGGGCTGTTGCTTGCACACCTGGTTATCACTAAAAAGTGTGTACCTAAGTAAATGGGAGCAGAAACCACACCTGGTTAATGGAATTACAGATCTGTAGTGGGTCGGATAGTGTCACCCCAAAATTAATGTCCACCTGGAACCTCAGAATGTGATCTTACTTAGAAATGGAGTCTTTGCCCCAAGCATAATGGCTCACATCTATAATTCCAGTGCTTTGGGAGGCCAAGGTAAGAGGATCACTTGAGACCAGTAGTTCCAGACCAGCCTGGGCTTTCCCTCTGGGCAACATAGTGAAATCCCAAATCTACAAAAAATAAAATAAATAAACAAAAAATAACCAACAAAATAGGTATAATTTAGGTAAGGGTCGAGATAAGATCATACAGGATTAGGGTGGGTACTGAACCCAATGAGAGTATTTTTATAAGAGACAGAAAAGTACATGCAGAGACAAGGGGGAAAAGCTGATGTGATGACGGAGGCAGAGACTGGAATGAGGAACACTGAATGTCGCTGACAGCCACCAAAAGCTACGAGAGGCAAGGAAGAATTCTCCTGCACAACCTCCAGAAGGAACCAACCCTGCTGACCCCTTGATTTCAGGCTTTTGTCCCCCCAAGCTTTGGGGAAATACATTTCTGTTGTTTTAAGCCACCCAGTTTGTGGTATTTGCTACAGTAGTGCTAAGAAACTAATATAAAATTATTATATATATGCACTATTAATATATATATTATATATAATAATAGTATATTATAATATTATTATATATTATATTATATACTGCACATTTGCAAAAAGAAAAGCACATTGACATTGTGAAGACCTTACAGCTCTTGGACCACTTTTACTGCATGATCCTCCTGGGCTCTAGCTGCATCCATGATTCCTCCCAATTTTCAGATGAGGCTACCTGGCTTACTCCAGAGCACACAGCTGTCAGGATCAGGGGTGAGGAGGAGGGAGAGTGGCTCTGTTTCATCTTCTAGCTTCCTGATTTGACTCAACAGTGAGTGGGTGAAGTTCCTATATTCACTCAACAAATGTTTGTGGGCTGATTGCTGTTCACCAGCCTGCAGGATGGGTGTTCCAAGAAAGTGGGGAAGACAACTCTACTTCCATGAGCACTCCCTCTGAAGGCAATGATGCAGGTATAAACACAAGGCTCCACTGGCTTGGGTAAAAAGAAAGGCGATTAAAACTGCTTTGTGGTCAGAGGGGTGGGAAGGACTTTAGTGCCTGGGGGGTGCCATCTGTAGGTGATACTGACTGGGAATGAGACCACAGGTCTGCCTCTGCCCTTCTTGGGGACCAGGCATTACTAAAATCAAGTTGGATTTAGCATCTCTGGAGCCCGTCCGGTTTAGACATTCTCTGATTTTCTAAAGTTACAATACTCAGGGTAGTGGGTCAGCTTGAAACTCCCTAATGATGCCCAATTCACTCCTCTACACTACATTGTGCTATATTTTTCCTGTTTCTAATTCCCAGTGTGGCACTGCACCCGAAGGGGGTTCACAGGGCCATCAAAATCCAGATTTGAAGCACTTCCGTTGCCTGGAAACCCAGGAGCAGTTCCCTGTGGTTAATTCCTCCATGGGGGAAGAGCTAACTAGATTAAGGTTCTGGAACCATCACTGCAGCAGTCTCCCCAGGAAGGCCCTTGCAGCAGAGTTAATAGCCTTATCCCTGGCTGGTATCTACTAGGTGGGAGTGCTGAGGCAGCTGTCTGGTTAGAAAAGGAGGAGGGGAAGGGACTTCCTCTAATCCTAATGATTTAAGCAATCCCTCCATCTGCATTTTTGGAGCAGCAACCTCCAGGTATCTACTGAACAAATTTCATGTACCAGCACCTTTGCCAAACCATGGCGGTGCTGAGTAGGCACAGAGGAAGAGTCACCATTGAGTTAGCCAATCTTTGCCTTTAACAGATGAATCGTAAACCGATGATTGTCTTTTTTGTGTGTGTGGGGGGGGTTGTTTTGTTTTTGGTACTTGTATTTTTTTTATTATACTTTAAGTTCTAGGGTACATGTGCACAATGTACAGGCTTGTTACACATATATACATGTGCCATGTTGGTGTGCTGCACCCATTAACTCATCATTTACATTAGGTATTCCTCCTAATGCTATCCCTTCCCCCTCCCCCCACCCCACAACAGGCCACGATGTGTGACGTTCCCCACCTCATGTCCAAGTGTTTCCATTGTTCAGTTCCCACCTATGAGTGAGACCATGCAGTGTCTGGTTTTCTGTTCTTGCAATAGTTTGCTCAGAATGATGGTTTCCAGCTTCATCCATGTCCGTACAAAGGACATGAATTCATCCTTTTTTATGGCTGAATAGTATTCCATGGTGTATACGTGCCACGTTTTCTTAATCCAGTCTATTATTGATGGACATTTGGGTTGGTTCCAAGTCTTTGCTATTGTGAATAGTGCCGCAATAAACATACATGTGCATGTGTCTTTATAGCAGCGTGATTTATACTCCTTTGGGTGTATACCCAGTAACGGGACTGCTGGGTCAAATGGTATTTCTAGTTCTAGATCCTTGAGGAATCGCCACACTGTCTTCCACAATGGTTGAACTAGTTTACAATCCCATCAACAGTGTGAAAGTGTTCCTATTTCTCCACATCCTCTCCAGCACCTGTTGTTTCCTGACTTTTTAATGATTGCCATTCTAATTGGTGTGAGATGGTATCTCATTGTGGTTTTGATTTGCATTTCTCTGATGACCAGTGATGATGAGCATTTTTTCATGTGTCTGTTGGCTGCATAAATGTCTTCTTTTGAGAAGTGGCTGTTCATATCCTTTGCCCACTTTCTGATGGGGTTGTTTGTTTTTTTTCTTATAAATTTGTTTAAGTTATTTGTAGATTATGAATATTAGCCCTTTGTCAGATGAGTAGATTGCAAAAATTTTCTTCCATTCTGTAGGTTGCCTGTTTATTCTGATGGTAGTTTCTTTTGCTGTGCAGAAGCTCTTTAGTTTAATTAGATCCCATTTGTCTATTTTGGCTTTTATTGCCATTGTTTTTGGTGTTTTGGTCATGAAGTCCTTGCCCATGCCTATGTCCTGAATGGAATTACCTAGGTTTTCTTCTAGGGTTTTTATGGTTTTAGGTCTAACATTTAAGTCTTTAATCCATCTTGAATTAATTTTTGTATAAAGTGTAAGGAAGGGATCCAGTTTCAGCTTTCTACATATGGCTAGCCAGTTTTCCCAGCACCATTTATTAAGTAGGGAATCCTTTCCCCATTTCTTGTTTTTGTCAGGTTTGTCAAAGATCAGATGGTTGTAGATGTGTGGTGTTATTGCTGAGGGCTCTGTTCTGTTCCATTGTTCTATCTTTCTGTTTTTGTACCAGTACCATGTTGTTGTGGTTACTGTAGCCTTATAGTATAGTTTGAAGTCAGGTAGCGTGATGCCTCCAGCTTTGTTATTTTTGCTTAGGATTGTCTTGGCAATGTGGGCTCTTTTTGGGTTCCATATGAACTTGAAAGTAGTTTTTTCAAATTCTGTGAAGAAAGTCATTGGTAGCTTGATGGGGATGGCATTGAATCTATAAATTACCTTGGGCAGTATGGCCAAGGT
The DNA here is from genome assembly GCF_003255815.1 of Theropithecus gelada. NCBI lineage: Eukaryota > Metazoa > Chordata > Mammalia > Primates > Cercopithecidae > Theropithecus > Theropithecus gelada. The sequence goes on from NC_037669.1 coordinate 152,453,009, forward strand.
AATTTTCATGACACTGATTCTTCCTATCCATGAGCGTGGAATGTTCTTCTATTTGTTTGTGTCCTCTTTTGTTTCACTGAGCAGTGGTTTGTAGTTCTCCTTGAAGAGGTCCTTCACATCCCTTGTAAGTTGTATTCCTAGGTATTTTATTCTCTTTGAAGCAATTGTGAATGGGAATTCACTCGTGATTTAGCTCTCTGTTTGTCTGTTATTGGTGTATAGGAATTCTTGTTGTTTTTGCACATTGATTTTGCATCCTGAGACTTTGTTGAAGTTGCTTATCAGCCTAAGGAGATTTTGGACTGAGATGATGGGGTTTTCTAAATAGACAATCATGTCATCTGCAAACAGGGACAATTTGGCTTCCTCTTTTCCTAATTGAATACCCTTTATTTCTTTCTCCTGCGTAATTGCCCTGGCCAGAACTTCCAACACTATGTTGAATAGGAATGGTGAGAGAGGGCATCCCTGTCTTGTGCTAGTTTTCAAAAGGAATGCTTCCAGTTTTTGCCCATTCAGTATGATATTGACTGTGGGTTTGCCATAAACAGCTCTTATTATTTTGAGATACATCCCATCACTATCTAGTTTCTTGAGAGATTTTAGCATGAAGGGCTGTAGAGTTTTGTCAAAGGCCTTTTCTGCATCTATTGAGATACTCATGTTGTTTTTGTGTTTGGTTCTGTTTATATGACAGATTACATTTATTGATTTGCGTATGTTGAACCAGCCTTGCATCCCAGGGATGAAACCAACTTGGTAATGGTGGATAAGCTTTTTGATGTGCTGCTGGATTCGGTTAGCCAGTATTTTATTAAGGATTTTTGCATTGATGTTCATTAGGGATACTGATCTAAAATTCCTTTCTTGCTGTGTCTCTGCCAGGCTTTGCTATCAGGATGATGCTGGTCTCATAAAATGAGTTAGGGAAGATTCCCTCTTTTTCTATTGATTGGAATAGAAAATACCTTTTATTTTCTATTGGTAAAGAAAATACCTTTACCATTATGTAATGGTCTATTAGGTCAGAAGGAATGGTACCAGCTCCTATTTGTACCTCTGGTAGAATTCAGCTGTAAATCCATCTGGTCCTGGGCTTTTTTTGGTTGGTAGGCTATTAATTATTGCCTCAATTTCAGAACCTGCTATTGGTCTATTCAGGGACTCAACTTCTTCCTGGTTTAGTCTTGGGAGGGTGTATGTGTCCAGGAATTTATCCATTTCTTCTAGATTTTCTAGTTTATTTGCATAGAGGTGTTTATAGTATTCTCTGATAGTAGTTTGTATTTCTGTGGGATCGGTGGTGATACCCTGTTTATCATTTTTTATTGCATCTATTTGATTCTTCTCTCTTTTCTTCTTTATTAGTCTTGCTAGTGATCTATCAATTTTGTTGATCTTTTCAAGAAGCCAACTCCTGGATTGATTGATTTTTTGAAGGGTTTTTTGTGTCTCTATCTCCTTCAGTTCTGCTCTGATCTTAGTTATTTCTTGCCTTCTGCTAGCTTTTGAATGTGTTTGCTCTTGCTTCTCTAGTTCTTTTAATTGTGATGTTAGGGTGTCGATTTTAGATCTTTCCTGCTTTCTCTTGTGGACATTTAGTGCTATAAATTTCCCTCTACAAACTGCTTTAAATGTGTCCCAGAGATTCTGGTATGTTGTGTCTTTGTTCTCATTGGTTTCAAATAACATTTTTATTTCTGCCTTCATTTTGTTACATACCCAGTAGTCATTCAGGAGCAGTTTGTTCAGTTTCCTTGTAGTTGGGTGGTTTTGAATGAGTCTCTTAATCCACAGTTCTAGTTTGATTGCACTGTGGTCTGAGAGACAGTTTGTCATAATTTCTGTTCTTTTACATTTGCTGAGGAGTGCTTTACTTCCAATTATGTGGTCAATTTGGAATAAGTGCATTGTGGTGCTCAGAAGAATGCATATTCTCTTGACTTGGGGTGGAGAGTTCTGTAAATGTCTATTAGGTCTGCTTGGTGCAGAAATGAATTCAATTCCTGGATATCTTTGTTAACTTTCTGTCTCGTTGAGCTGTCTAATGTTGACAGTACGATGTTAAAATCTTCCATTATTATTGTGTGGGAGTCTAAGCCTCTTTTTAGGTGTCTAAGGACTTGCTTTATGAATCTGGGTGCTCCTGTATTGGGTGCATATCTATTTAGGATAGTTAGCTCTTCTTGTTGAATTGATCCCTTTACCATTATGTAATGGTCTTCTTTGTCTCTTTTGATCTTTGTTGGTTTAAAGTCTGTTTTATCAGAGACTACGATTGCAACCCCTGCTTTTTTTTGTTTTCCATTTGCTTGGTAGTCTGAGATCTGAAAACGGACAGACTGCCTCCTCAAGTTGGTCCCTGACCCCCGAGTAGCCTTACTGGGAGGCACCTCCCAGTAAGGGCTGACTAACACCTCACAGCTGGGTGCTCCTCTAAAACAAAGCTTCCAGAGGAGGGATCAGGCAGCAACATTTGCTGTTCTGCAATATTTGTTGTTATGCAGCCTCCACTGATGATACCCAGGCAAGCAGGGTCTGGAGTGGACCTTTGGCAAACTCCAACAGACCTGCAGCTGAGAGTCCTGACTGTTAGAGGGAAAACTAACAAACAGAAAGGACATCCACACCAAATCCCCATCTGTACGTCACCATCATCAAAGACCAAACGTAGATAAAACCACAAAGATGGGGAGAAACCAGAGCAGAAAAGCTGAAAATTCTAAAAATCAGAGCGCCTCTTCTCCTCCAAAGGAATGCAGCTTCTCGTCAGCAATGGAACAAAGCTGGATGGAGAATGACTTTGATGAGTTGAGAAAAGAAGGCTTCAGATGATTGGTAATAACAAACTTCTCCGAGCTAAAGGAGGATGTTCAAACCCATTGCAAAGAAGCTAAACACCTTGAAAAAAAATTAGACGAATGGCTAACTAGAATAAACAGCATAGAGAAGACCTTAAATGACCTGATGGAGCTGAAAAACATGACATGAGGACTACATGATGCATGCACAAGCTTCAGTAGCCGATTTGATATAGTGGAAGAAAGGGTATCAATGATTGAAGATCAAATGAATGAAATGAAGCAAGAAGAGAAGTTTAGAGGAAAAAGAGTAAAAAGAAACGAACAAAGCCTCCAGGAAATATGGGACTGTGTGAAAAGACCAAATCTACATCTGATTGGTGTACCTGAGAGTGACAGGGAGAATGGAACCAAGTTGGAAAATATCTTCAGGATATTGTCCAGGAGAACTTCCCCAACCTAGCAAGGCAGGCCAACATTCAAATTCAGGAAATACAGAGAACGCCACAAAGATACTCCTGGAGAAGAACAACTCCAAGACACATAATTGTCAGATTCACCAAAGTTGAAATGAGGGAAAAAATGTTAAGGGCAGACAGAAAGATCAGGTTACCCACAAAGGGAACCCCACCAGACTAACAGCGGATCTCTTGGCAGAAACTCTACAAGCCAGAAGAGACTGGGGGCCAATATTCAACATTCTTAAAGAAAAGAATTTTCAACCCAGAATTTCATATCCAGCCAAACTAAGCTTCTTAAGTGAAGGAGAAATAAAATCCTTTACAGACAAGCAAATACTGAGAGATTTTGTCACCACCAGGCCTGCAATACAAGAGCTCCTGAAGGAAGCACTAAACATGGAAAGGAACAACTGGTACCAGTCACAGCAAAAGCATGGCAAATTGTAAAGAGCATCGATGCTAGGAAGAAATTGCATCAACTAATGAGCAAAATTACCAGCTAACATCATAATGACAGGATCAAATTCACACATAACAATATTAACCTTAAATGTAAATGGGCTAAATGCTCCAATTAAAAGATGCAGACTGGCAAATTCGACAAAGAGTCAAGACCTATCAGTGTGCTGTATTCAGGAGACCCATCTCACATGCAGAGACACACATAGGCTCAAAATAAAGGGATGGAGGAATATCTAACAGGTGATTGTATTGCCTCTGCCTCCACCAGTGGGAAACCTAGAGCAGGTTCCTTCTAGCCCCCTATGCCAAATGTTGGGTGAATGCATGGGAGGACAGCTGTTCTTTCTAGGCCACTGCCACCAAGGCAGGTGTCAAGGACTTTTCTCTTCTCTGGGGACTTAGGCATTTCTCCATGGGACTTAGACCCATGGAGAGCACAGTGTTGGGGTGGGGAGAATTGAGACTTAGTAGGGCCTCAGAGCATAGGTGGGCATCACTCTTGCTATTACATCAACTTGAGCTGCTGACTGATACAGGTGGGTGATTCTCTTTGGCTGCATCTTAAAATGTAACTAATGTTCTTCCTTAGCTGAGACCATGTATTCTGTTCACTCACTAAAAGACTGATGGAGTCACTGATGGGGCCTACTCAGACAGAACTCCAGGCATGAAACTCTTCCTGCTGATTTGGGTGCAGTTCACAGTACCTCACCTTTCCTCATTGTGGAATCTTTGTCTACTCTTAGGGTGTGTGTGTGTGTGTGTGTGTATGTGCATGTGTGTGTGTGCAGGGATAAATGGGAAGGAGAATGAATGAAACTCCACTGGACTGCAAAGTTTGCCTTTTTGTCTAAGCCCTAATTTTAAATTCCAAAGCCAGGAATTTGATATCTTTGTTCCCTATTGTACTCTGAAGCCCTCCCATCTCAGGGCCTTGTGATTCCCATTTATTTGCCTGGTGTGGGCAAATAACATTTTGTTTTGACCTATGTGTCTCAACCTGACTTCTTTTTATCTAAAGAAGGATATAAAGAAGTCAGGTTGAGACACATAGGTTAAAACAAAATGTTATTTGTCCGCACAATCTAATCCAGATTTAATATCCATAGTTCACTACACTACAAGTCATGACTAATTATTCCAGAAACATTTATTGAATGTCTACTATATACTTTATGCCAGGTAATATGCTGGGATCTTGGAGGAATAGGAAAAGGTAGTACAAAGATAAATAAAACAATTTCCTCTCAGAAAATCTGCTAAAGGTAATAAAATACATAGACTTTCCTATAATTCAAGACAGAATATAATGGCAATGAGACAAATTGTAGAGTGTTTGTGGGGAAATAGACATAAAGCAAAACACAACTTAAATATGGTAGGAAAGACAGACAATCTGACTCTCTACCCAAGAAACCCAGGATAATGCACTAAGGAGCCGTTAAAAACAAAAAGTGAGTTTAGGAAGGTGATTGGGTACAAGAGCATACAACAACCAGGAGATTTTCTCTACATCAGCAATAGCCAATTACAAAATGTCATGCGAGGAAAACCTTGTCTGTGTCTGCAACCAAAACCATAGGAAGCCTAGGAATACATCTAACAAGATATATGCAAGACTTTTTTGAAGAAGGCCATAAAATGTTACCAAAGGACATAAAAAAGAATTGAATAAATGGAATGATACTGCATGTTGTTATATAGACTCAATATTGAAAAGATGACAATTCTCCTAAAATTAATTTGCTATTCAATATAATCCTAATCAAAAGTTCAATCAATTTATTTTTAAAATTTGATGAATAAATTCCAAGTTTATCCTGGAAAAGATAATATACAAGAAGAGACAAGAAAAATGTTGAGAAAAAGAGTGAGGATAAGGAAAAAAAGAAGGGAGAAGGGACATTCTTTACCACATATTAAAATATATTCTAAAGCCAAACTAATTAAGACAGCATGATTTTTATGCAGGACTAGACAAATTAGATTGGGGATAAATAGATAAAACACTCCAGAAACAGGCTCCCCATATGTATGAGAATTTAATATGTGAAAAGGAGTCATTCCACTGGGAGAAAGAATGGATTACTTCAATAAATGACATTGTCCTTGAACCGATTGTATTTCTCTTGGGAAGGGCATAATGCAGAGTGGGAAGATGCTTGGCTTTCGGTCAGGGAAAAGTGGACTCGAATTCCATCTCTATCAATTTTATCTGTCATATTGAGTTTCTTCAACTCTATGCTTTTATTTAAAAAGAGGAACATCAGTCCCTGTTTATCTACTCACAGGATGGTGATGACAGAAGAAACAATCTGAATATTAAAAAAACATAGCTTTTGTGCTGCAATTCCCAGGACTCTACAAATGAAGACCCTGGGGTTTAAAAAAGAAAGAAAGAAAAAAGCGTCTCATGTGTCTAAAGCCTGAACTGTTAAGATGTCACTATTAGAATATCTTTTTTAACCTCATCGTCTCAGTCCATGTTGTAAATTCCCTGAGGCAGCTTTTTAAACTATTGCCAGCCAGTGACCCCTGAAAGGGAAGAAATTCTCTGAGAACAGGCTTGAATGAGCAAGCTGAGCATAAAATATTCATCAGAGGACAAGCTCAAGGCCAAAAAATCTAGGAAAACTAAAGACCACCGCTGCCATCTTCCAAGGATTACAGCAGTCAGCTCTTCAGTCTTTGTAAAGAATGCTGGTCATTTGCTTGTTGGCTCTCGTATCCACTCCCTGCTCTTTGCAGCTCTACTCTGTATGGTAAAAAACCATATTTCTCAGGCTCCCTTGCCAATGTGCTCCCAGGTGGACTCAGCTAGTGGGAGACACAAGTGGAAGGCTGAAGGATGGGAAGAATGAAGAAAGCAGGGTATTTCTTCTTGTTGTGCGTTACCTCAGTGGTATCTCAGTAGGGAATAGTAGCAATGGTCACTTCTCTCCTGTGATTCTAGCTCTGGTGAAACAGATCCTTTCCTTACTGCCCCACCACCCATTGGACAGGCCTTACCATGTTCCTAAAGCCAGCTTGATGGCCCTGGCCTCTGAGCTCTCCTCCTGTTGTTCCTCCAGCACTAAAATGATAGCAGTTTCCTGTTGTTGCTAATCTCTGGAATTCCTCACTGTCCCACGGTTTGGCTTCTCAGCTCTTCCATTATCTGTATAACAAATGTCCTATGTTAAATTTTTCTACTTGAAAGATCTAGAATCACTTCTGTTTTCCTGATTGATAGGGAATCTCTTGAATAAAACATTAAATACTTATACTAATATTAATGCTAACATATGGCACCTATATGTGCCAAGCATTGTGCTAAGAGCTTTAGATCATTTCATTTTATTTATCTAAGCAACCTCACGAGTTAGGCATATGATTACCCTGATATTACAGATGACAGAAACTGAAGCTTACTTTCAAAGTTGAAATCTTGTCTTTCACAGAAAATATTTTTTATTTGGGAGGAGGCTGATTCTGAAAGATGAGAGAACTAAGTCAACACTCAAAACCCTGTACCCTAAAACTCCACTGGAACTGTCAAAGGTGTTTAAACCAGAGCCACTCCATCTTGAATAAGTGCTGGGTAAAATAAGACTGAGACCTACTGGGCTGCATTGCCAGATGGTTAGGCATTCTAAGTTAACTCACAGGATGAGATAAGAGGTTGGCACAAGATACAGGTCATAAAGACCTTGCTGATAAAATAGGATGCAGTAAAGAACCCAGCCAAATCCTACCAAAACCAAGATGGCGACAGAAGAGTGACCTCTGGTCATCCTCACTGCTACACTCCCTCCAGCCCCACGACACTTTACAAATGCCATGGCAACATCAGAAAGTCACCCTATATGGTCTAAAAAGGGGAGGTATGAATAACCCACCTGTTGTTTAGCACATAATTGAGAAATAATCATAAAAATGGGCAACCAGCAGCCCTCAGGGCTGCTCTGCCTATGGAGTAGCCATTCTTTTATTCCTTTACTTTCTTAATAAACTTGCTTTCGCTTTATGGACTCACCCTGAATTCTTTCTTGTGTGAGATCCAAGAACCCTCCCTTGGGGTCTAAATTGGGACCCCTTTCTGGTAACAGAACCTCTATATATGGTTGTAGGCACTGCCTAGCCATTCCATCAGCTGAAGTGAATACATTGGTTCTGGCTGGTGACCCCCCTCACTGGTTCTTCTTTGAGCAGGAAAGCATAATCGTGACCTGCAGATGGTCATCTGTCTTCCTCTGTTGAATGTCTGTGTGGTGGCTTTGATGAAGAGAACTAGGGGTGGCCACCTCAGCCATTTCACAATCACAAAATCTTTTATCACCAGGCCAGAGCCTTTGCTGAACATTAGGGAGGTTGAACCTTTTCCATTCTGAACCTTGTCTTTGATCATTTTGTGGAGAAAACACAAGGTGTTATTTAGACTGCACAGAAAAGCTTGCAAATTGCTCCTCTCTGTCCTAACGCTTCTCTAAAACATGACTTTCCCCATCACCCCCTACACTCTCCTGATCACTTCCACAACTGCTGCCTACTCTCTTAATATTCTTCCAAAGTAACTACATTGAAGACCCATAAAGGCTGATTTCTGTGGAGACTTCCATCTGCCTCAGCTCTCACCTTCCAACTTAAGGAAGACAATTAATTGTTTCCTTATGTATTCCTACATGCATCTTTCCCCTATCACACCTTGAGATCAAGAGTTCTTGGACTCAACACAAAAAATTTATCAGATTCTTTTCCTAATTTGCATGCATATCCCCTTCCAGAGAGCCCCATGCCTCATTTCCCTTCAGTAGGTTAAACATTAGAGATGAGAGAGAGAAAGAGAGACATTCACAAAGATGAGTTTTGCCTACATTCTGGAATTTTTGTTCTATTTTTCTAGGGGAGAGAGGTACTCAGCATGTTCTGCCACTTGGTTTCATAAAAGAGCCTAAGCAACCAAAAGTTTATCTCTGGTTGAGAGCAGACACCTCCCTTTTCCTATTACCTTTGGCCAGTGATGTGGGTTCTAGTTTATTATTAGGCTTCTTGTAAACTAGAAGTCACTCATATCTGTAGATAAGAGAATATATCTGGAGAATAGACAGCTTTTACAGCTCTTCCCTTATTGCATTCTAGCCACTTTTAGAAGAAAGCAAACAGAGCAATTTGAACAATATAAGCAATTACTTTGAACTAATATAAGTTCTTATCATGTCAAGGTATCTGTTTTGTAAAGGAAGACACTTGGAGGTAAAAAAAAAAAATCAGAAATGTGAGGCTGTCTCTTCAACCATCAACCAATCAATCAGTCTCTAAGCACAGTTTAAGCATTTACTCCATGCTAGGTAAAAAATAATCAGGGAGGGGGCAGGAGGTGGCTGACTCAGCCTGTGTACTCTCTGGATTTACTGCAGAATTTGGGAGACATGGTTCCTGAAGGCCCACACCTTGATCCTAAAATGTCCTCCCCTCAGATTTGTCATGGGTGCATTTGGACTGTGCCCAACAAGGGCATGTTTACATGAGAGGCCTAGGAGGTCTCCTAGGAAACAATCCATCCAAAGAAAAGAGAAATTCAAAGCACACAAGTTTAGTTTCTGGACAGAGTGACAGTTTTGTACCTGGGGAGGAGGGGTTGGTAATTCCGAGCCTAGCCCTGGTTCCATAGTCTAGTGGAGAAAACTTCTGAATGAGAAAACTCATTCAGAAGCCTAGGCAAAGGAGACTTCAAAAACAAACAAACAAACAAAGCAAGATGTAAATTAATGGAGGAGTTCTACACTGTTTATCTGTACTCTTTGGTTGCAAGTAACCAACACTAACTGAGGCTGGATCAAACAGGAAATGAGAATTTATTTTAAGGATGTGAGTTGCTGTCAGTACCCAAGGATAAGAATGTAGCTGGAGACCAGAAAGGTCTAAAACAGGAATGGAAGGCATCAGGAGCATGAGAGTACTGTGTCTCCATCTCTCTTCCCTGCCTCTCTCAGTGCATGGGAGACACTGTTTCTCAGACAACTGAGCTCAAATTGTCTCTTATTTGGCCAGTGGGAGATTATTTAAATTTCCTTCTGAATTCTTTTAACACCACTCTGGATGACTCCTTGATTTCTGGTATATCAAGATGTTTCAGGCTTACCTGGTATATTCTTTGACCCAGACATAGAGTCAGACATTTCCCCTAAAAAGTTCTGACTCCTTTTGGTTGGAAGTGATGTTTGGAGACCACAATCTGAGTTCTCGGTGTGCTCATTGCTATTTGGTTGGTTATTGTTTCTAGATCTTTTCCAGGAAGAAAACTAGAAAATATGGTTTTAAAATATTTTATTCTCATCCAACTTTTTTTCTTGGTTAACTATGGCATTATACTCGGCTGCCTATACTGAGTATAATTCTAGCTAGGCAGACTCTTTCAATCCTGCACTTTCATGGAAGCATTTGGCTCATGTTAGCTAAGGGCCCTACCTTGGTCCAACTCTCTGAAGCCAAAAGGAAGGGTCACACTGCAGCGGCCTGATGGCCAGGGACCTATCTGGGGAAGATTGTGTGGTGCAATTAGGATAGTTGTAGTGAGCTGAGGAGGCTGCTAACTACTTTTATTAACTTGTCCAGCCCACAATGAACACAAGGCATCAAAAAGATGCAGTTATGACAGGGTTTTGGCAGCAGCAGAAGGCACTGCTATCCTCTGTGGCTGTGGAGAAAGTCTTCTGGGTACAGAAGCCAGGCTCCCATCTCAGGGGCATACATAGTAGCAGGTGGCACAGTGGGGGCAACCACAAGAGATGACAACACAGCTACAGCAGAAGAGACGAAATTGGGAGGAATCTGAAGGGACTGAAGTTCCTACAGAGCAGGTGGGAGCAGAACAAACAAATTCATTTTTGTGATTGTTATTCTTGTCTTCAGGCTGGCATGACCTCAGAAAAATGTTATATATGTACATATAAAATAATTAACACTGCATGATGCATATGAGATGTTTGAGAACAATGGGTTTTTAGAAGAACGGTGAAGGCTGATTAGGCCTACTCATATAACTTTTTAAAACTTTTATTACAAAAAATTTAAACCATGCACTAAAGTTGACAGAATAGTAACTCCTCCTCCCAGACAGCTAGCACTCAACCCCAACAATCATCAACCTAAGGCCAATCCTGTCCCACCTGTGCTCCAACCACTTTCCTCTCCCTTCTTATTGGAAAGCAAGTCCTAGACCTTATATTACTTCATCTATATACACTTTCATATTAATTTCTAAAACATTAGGATATTTTTATAATAAACCCATTATTATGACTGAAAAAAACCATAATTCTTTAATATTGTCAAATATATAATCTGTGATTAAAAGACCAATTATCTCATAAATTTTATAATATTTTAATATGTTATTTATTTGAATCAGGGTCCAAATAGGATACATACATTATAATTGGTGGATATGTTCTTTTTTTTTTTACACGGACTCTCACTCTGTCGCCCAGGCTGGAGTGCAGTGGCCCGATCTCGTCTCACTGCAAGCTCCGCCTCCCGGGTTCAAGCAATTCTCCTGCCTCAGCCTCTCGAGTAGCTGGGACTTCAGGCACCCGGCACCATGCCTGGCTAATTTTTTTGTATTTTTAGTAGAGACAGGGCTTCACAGTGTTAGCCAAGGTGGTCTCGATCTCCTGACTTCATGATCCGCCCACCTTAACCTCCCAAAGTGCTGGGATTACAGACGTGAGCCACCGTGCCCGGTCGATATGTTCTTTAAAATCTTTTTTAATCTACAGATTCCTTCTCCTTTTATTTTTCCCTCCTGAAATCATTTAAAAAGACAAACTGTGTCATTTTTCCACAGAGTTGGCTGTGGTCTAGATTTTGCTCATTTTACCTTTGTGGTATAGTTTAAAATGTTTTTCTATTATGTTTATGCCCTATAAGTTAATAATTATATCAAGTGGCTTAATCAGATTCAGATTCGATTTTTTTTTTTTTTTTTTTGAGATGGGGTTTCACTCTGTCACCTAGGCTAGAGTGCAATGATGCAATCATGGCTTACTGCATCCTTGACCTCCTGGGCTTAAGTGATTCTCCAGCCTCACCCTCCCAAGTAGATGGGACCACAGGCATACACCACCATGCCCATCTAAGTTTTAAAAAACATTTGTAGAGATGAGGTCCCACTATGTTGCCCAGGCTGGTCTCTAACTCCTGGGTGCAAATGACCCTCTTCCCTTGGCCTTCCAAGGTGCTGGGATTACAGGTATGAGCCACTATGCCTGGCCCTTATTTTCAAAATAATGGCAAAATAATGAGGTAGCTCCCAAGGGCTTTAGTTATCTCTTGCTAGGTAATGGACAACCGATAACTTAGTAGTTAAAAACAACAAGCATTTATTAGTTCTCCCAATTCTGCAGTCTGACTGGGCTCAGCTGGGTGGCTCTTCTACTGCATGCTGTGTCTGCTGGGGCTGGAGCATCCATGATGGCTTCTTTACCCATTTGTCTAGCACCTCAGTGGAAATGGCTGGAATAGCTGGGGGCTTGCTGGGAAGTTTTCTCTCCATGTGGCTATTTCAGTCTTCCTCACAGCATTGTAACCTCCAGGTATTAAGGCTTTTGATATGACAGCTAGGTTCTAAGAGCAAGTTGTGAAATATGCAGCGCTCAGAAGTCTCAGTCTCAGAAATTACACAGCATTTCCACAAAATCCCATTGGTGAACACAAGTACACATGCTGCCTCAGATCCAAGGAAAGGAGATACAGACTCTAGCTCTCTGGAGGAATGGTAAATTTACAATGATCTTGGAGTCACTATACCTAGCATCCTCCAAAAGTGACCATTTAGGATAGTCTTATTCTTTCTTTTTATTTTTAATACTATTGTGAACTAGTAGATTTACATATATAGTTGATATGCTTTAATCCTTTGCAGTTATTACTTTTATTAATGCTCAAATTGTCTCTTATTTGGCCAGTGGGAGATTATTTAAATTTCCTTCTGAATCCTTTTAACATCACCCTGGCTGACTCCTTGATTTCTCGTGTATCAAGATGTTTCAGGCTCACCTGGTATATTCTTTGACCCAGAGATAGAGTCAGACATTTCCCCCAAAGAGTTTTCACTCCTTTTGGTTGGAAGTGATGTTTGGAGACCACAATCTGAGTTGTAGGTGTGCTCACTGCTATTTGGTTGGTCATTGTTTCTAGATCTTTTCCAGGAAGAAAACTAGAAAATATGGTTTTAAAATATTTTATTCTTATCCAACTTTTTTTTTTCTTGGTTAACTATGGCATCTACATCATCTACTTGTTGACTGCCAGTACATTGGATTTTTTTTTAGCCATGCTCAGAATGATGCCTGGTACACCTCTGTTCTACACTCATCATTTGAATATGATTTAGGAACTAGTACATGCATTTCTTCTTAGAAGAGTTCTCATCCATGGTCTACAAAATTATTTCATCTTAACACTAACATAGCCTGGAAATCCTAGTTTCCCTAGACAGCTTTCTTTATCAGTTTTCATGGTATGTATTTCAAAATTTTTCACTCTCGAAAACTCAGTGCCTTGTATCCCACCAACATCTCCCTTTGTTATCGGATGACCTGACAATCCCTTTTACTCAAACAACCTAAAATCCAGAGGTTTACAATCCCTCCATTTTCTGCCACTCACCTTAAAACTTAACTCTATTCATATCCATCATTCCCCTCCTTCCTTCCTACTTCCATGGGAAGGGTGTGGAACTTTCAGAAATCTTTTGGTTGCAAGCAACAGAAAACCCAATTCACACTGGCTTAAATAAAGAAAAAAAGATTCATCTAATTAAGCCTCCAGATATGGATTCGACTTGAGGTTAGCCACATGGGAGTGAATTTGACCTTATACCTTCTGCATGTTAGTTCCCAACTCACTTGAGTCAATCAGTTGAGTCCTAAGTTGGCCCAATTAAAGAAAATCTGAGGAAAAACCTCTGGTTGCTGGGGATGAGAAACTGTCTCTTTGGACAACATGATGTGTGGATGTGAGGTTTGCAGTATCAGTCATTTTGCTAAACGTGGATAACTTAGCAGAGTTAAGACACTCAACGAATGGCAGAGTAGAGAAAACATTACAAAAATACTGAATCAGAGCCCTGGTGAACTACACTTACCACTAAATATTTTTACTTATGTAATCCAGGAAATTCCCTTTATTGTATAAATGAGGTTTTGTTCACTTTCCCATTAATTGCAACCCCAAAATCTTAACTACTACAGACTCCTAATTCTTCAGGAAATTATAGTATTTCCTTACATTTGGATAGAGCTTTAGAGTCAAAGAACTGATACAGCTTTTATCTCATGGGTTCTGCCACCAAAAGTTTAGAAGCAGTTTGGCAATTCTGCCTTTATTTTATCTCATGTTAAGGAGGAAATGATGGCCAGGTATATTACTTTTTTATTGTGGTGAGATACATATAAAACAAAATTTACCATTTTAACCATTTTAAGTGGGCAGTTTAATGGCAGTAAGTACATTAACATTGTTGCATAACCATCACCAACAGCCATCTTCAGAATATTTTCATTTTTCTTAACTGAACTCTGTATCCATTAAATAAAACTCCGCATTCCCCACTCTCAGTCCTTGACCATCACCATCCTATTTTCTGTCTCTATAAATTCAGTTACTCTAGGTACATTTTACTAGTGGAATCATACAATATTTGTCCTTTTGTGGCAAACTTATTTCACTTAGCGTAATGTCTTCAAGGTTCATCCACATTGTGGCATGTGTCAGAATGTCCTTCCTGTTTAAGGCTGAATAATATTTCAGTGTATGTGTGTACCACATATTGTTTACTTGCTCCTCCACTGATGAACACTTGTGTTGCTTCCACTTTGGGGCTACTGTGAAAAATGCTGCTATGAATGTGGTTGTACAAATATTTGTTCAAGTCCTTACATTCGATACTTTCAGACATATGCCCAGAAGTAGAATTGCTAGATCACATGGTAAATCTGTTTTTACTTTTTTGAGGAGCTACCATTCCATTTTCCGCAGCAACTGTACCATCCTACATGCCTGTTACTGATGCACAAGAGTTCCTGTATCTCCACACATTTGTCAACATTGATTATTTTCTGGTTTGAGGGTTCTACTTTGTTTTGTTTATAACAGACATCCTAATGGGTGTAAAGCATTTTTTTATTATTAATAGTTTGCCCACCAGCCTGGCAAGGGACCTGGGGTGGGAGCTACACCTTACGTATTAGCCAGTCAATGGTCTGGGAGCACAAAGATGGGACTCCTAACTGAGCATGGATTAGACAAATAAAGGTTGCTCCACAAATGTTTGTCAAATGAATGCATGAGTGAACAATTTATTTAAGGTGAGTAATACCCCCAAAAAGAAACCCGAAAACTTAATTGAAGAGCTGGGAAGGTGAAGTGAGTGTGAGGCTTATGGTGGGAAATGGGGTGTGGGACACTAAAATGAGGGATGAATATAAAGACAAAGGCTGGCCAAGCTCCCTGGCAAAGCTTATAGGGACACTTGGTCTTGGCACCTGGATTCACCCCTGCCTCACTTTCCCTAGTGGTCTGCCTTTCTTTATGTCTAGAATCATCTTCATAGATGTGTTTAAAAGTCCCAGCCTTCTGAGGTAGTACATTATAATGGGAATGCCAGTGGCCATACTTTAGTTCATATTAACAATGCGTATTATTGTGAGAGCCCTCTAGTAAGGAGTCCCTTCAAAACTCACGTGCACTAGGTCTTTAGCTGGAGAGAGGATTTACAGGGCCCTGAATCTCAGCACACTTGCCTGAAAGCAGCTGTGGAGATTTTTCCTATGGACATAAGCCTGGGGATGATCAAATTGATGCTGTTCCTATTGGGAAGATCCTGAGGTGTTAAATTCTGAGAATTTTCAGTTGCACTAGGAAAGCTTCAAAACATCTCCAAGTTTTGTCTCACCAAGGCTGTAAAAGCAATCAGATATTTATCCAAAGCTTGTCCAAACCACTTTTGTCTGGACATGAGGCAGAAAATCTCCTGAGAAGCAGTCTCTTTCTGAAGCTTGCTTTTTCTCTCTTTCTAGGGAGGATGGAAATAGCAAACAAACAACAATGCAACCTTGATGATGTGATTTTCTCCTTAATAATCAGACTGTGAGGAGGATCCAGGCACTGGTGTTTTCATATTCACTGCACTCTGCTCTAGAAGCCCTAAATACTATTTCTTTGACATTTCACTCCTCCCACCAGTTTCTTCCCAGAGTCATTGCTGAATCCTGATACTTCCCTCTTCCCCTGCCCTGCCTTGCATGCTCTGATCTACAACCCACCCAGCAGCAGCCAAGTGAGTCCCCCAGGGATATGTGGGTGCCCCAGTCCCTCTGGTGAGGAAAGAAAGGGGGAGTGACTCCTGCACCCAATATCAAAGAATCCAAAATATCCAGTGAATTGTTATTGTGTAAAATAGACTTTTCTGACCCAGATGGCTTCACTGGAGAATTCTACCAAACGCTTTAGGAAAAAATAATATCAATTACATAAACTGTTCCAGAAAATAGAAGAGACAGCAGTTAAGAAAAGAAAAAACTGCATGCAACAACATGGATAATCTCAAAAGCATTATGCTAAGTGAAAGAAGTCGGAACAAAGGGGTCCATGCCCTATTATTCCATTTATATGATATTTTGAAAGAGAATTATAGAGACAGAAATCAGATCAGTCATTTCTAGAGGCTGGAGGTGGGGGGAGGAGATTGGATGCAAAGGGGCAAGTGGGACCCTTTTGGGTGATGGAACTGTTCTATATATTGATCATAATGATGGCTATGATTTTATGCCTTTGTCTAAATTTATTTAGCTATATACTTTAATGAGGCAAATTTTACTGCATTAAATTATACCTCAGTAATGCTGACTTAAAAATTAAAAAAGGACCATCTCACACAAGTCAGAATAGCAATCATTAAAAAATCAGGAAGCAACAGGTGCTGGAGAGGATTTGGAGAAATAGGAACACTTTTACACTGTTGGTGGGACTGTAAACTAGTTCAACCATTGTGGAAAACAGTGTGGCAATTCCTCAAGGATCTAGAACTAGAAATACCATTTGACCCAGCCATCCCATTACTGGGGATATACCCAAAGGATTAGAAGTCATGCTGCTATAAAGACACATGCACACGTATGTTTATTGTGGCACTATTCACAATAGCAAAGATTTGGAATCAACCCAAATGTCCATCAGTGACAGACTGGATTAAGAAAATGTGGCACATATACACCATGGAATACTATGCAGCCATAAAAAAGGATGAGTTTGTGTCCTCTGTAGGGACATGGATGCAGCTGGAAACCATCATTCTCAGGAAACTATCGCAAGAACAGAAAACCAAATACCGCATGTTCTTACTCATAGGGGGAATTGAACAATGAGATCACTTGGACACAGGAAGGGGAACATCACATACCGGGTCCTATTGTGGGGAGCGGGGAAGGGGGAGTGATAGCATTAGGAGATATACCTAACGTAAATGACGAGTTAATGGGTGCAGCACACCAACATGGCACATGTATACATATGTAACAAACCTGCACGTTGTGCACATGTACCCTAGAACTTAAATAATAAAAATTTAAAAATAAAAATAAAAATAAAAAAAGAAATAAAAAAGAAATAAATCCACAAAAATAATTAAAAAGGAATCCCTAGTTTTCAAAGCATTAAATTTTAATTTACTTAAAAGTGGCATTAAGAGAACACAATTGCACTTATTATTAAATATATGCCTACGTGTGTATATTTACATGAGTGTGTATGTATATGTGTGTACACACACATATGTGTAGATGTTTATTTTTTTCTCCTCATGCTGCCATGTTACCACATCATCCCCACTTCCAGGAGTAAGAACAACTTCTCAGCTGAGCCCCCTGTCTACGGCTGCCCCTGCTGTCATCAGTCGTCTTTGTCTCAGGCAGGTGAATGTTTCCCAAGCTCTGCTTTGTTCGTAGATACAGCAATGACTCAGCCAACGCCAGGGTCAGACACTGCCCTCAGCAAGCTTACAGTTTAGTGGTCAGTGAGAGGATCCCTGCCATAGATGGGCAATGAACTTGTGAACTATGTCATCTAAAATAATAGAGGTGTTGTGAGATTCAAGTGAGATAATATGTGTGAAGTGCCTAGTGCATAGTGAGCCCTCAACAAATATAAATTATTTTTGGTACTTTTATCAGCATTTCTATTGATTTTATTTACTATCATCAGGTTCCACTTGGCTTTCCTGTCCTGTTAGGCACCACTTCCTAGAAATAAATTAACTCTGTCAGATATCTATCTAAAGCTATCTCCTTACCTAGAGACATACATAGGAGGCAGAGGGAGTCTTACATTGTGTATTGAATTATGAGGCCCATCAAGTGGTGGTCAGTTTTTTCTTCTGACATGGGTTCTGGCATCATCTCTATTGTTTCAAGTCCAGGAAATGCCAGCATTAGTCTAGCATGTTTCAATTATTCAATGAATATTTATTAAGCACTTAAGATATTTCAAATACTCTTTCATGTGCTGGGGATACGGCAATTAACAAAACAGACAAACCTCCTTGTGCATACTGCTTTTTAATTCTAGCCCAAAGTGGTCTTTTTTAATATATATATATATATATATATATATATATATATATATATATATATAGAGAGAGAGAGAGAGAGAGAGAGAGAGAGAGATCAGCTTCACACCAAAAGTGACTCTGCTAAAAGAAGAGGTGAAGATCTGTGGGACATCTCTTGACCTTTGAGTTTAGAAGCTCCCCAATGTTGGATAGAGAAGGATCCTAAAAGTATGGAAAAGAAAGCTTAGGAGAGAGTCCAGTTGGAGCAATGAGATGAAACTAAAGAATCATTAAGCAGGCTAAGAGGAATAAATGCGAAGTGTTTATACAACCTTCAAAATCCAACTCAGACTTTAACAGGAATATAGCAAACATTTTTGCCTGCAGAAGAAAACAACAAACAAGCAGGTAAAAAGAGCTCAAAATAACACAAGAAATGGGTATAATTAAACTCAGGAATGAGGGATGTGATATCACTCCTCAATTACCTGAAGGTCCAATTGTAGAAAGTAATAAGGCTTATTCTATATAGCCCTAAAAAGTGGGATCTACGTAGAGGTACAGTTTGGCTCAAAATAAAGAGGAAGCCTCTTACTATCACAGTAACCTTAATATGGAATGAACCACCTCCATTTGGAGTGAGTTCCTCATTCCTGGAGGTGTTGAACATGCTGTAGATGAGTTTCTATTTTGCTCTGAAAGGGTGTCTATTAAACATAAACCTCCTGGTATTCATTGTGTACTTACTACATTCCAGGCAAATGATTGTGCTCCTCTATCTGGGTATACTGAAGCAGACACCAAATTACCCAACTGAGTGATCAGCGTAGTGCCAAAAAGGTGTACAGGGCAGGGAGAGCACAGCTCCTAACTCAGCATGGGGGTCAAGTAAAGCTTCCTGCAGGAGGTTTCCTGAGCTTGGCTTCCAATGATAAAGAGGAATCAAGCAAGGAGTCAAGGGCCAGAAAACAGTTGGACTAAAAGTAGTGGCTTTAAGGCTTGCACCATAGACACCTAGGATATTCACATGGACTCCTGAGAGGTTCCTAAGGGCAAGAGTGTGTGGCTGGAGTTTCAAACATTTCCTATACTTCAACCAAAGCAGATAGTTTTAATCTATTATATACCTTGGGACTCCACTTAAAATTTTCAATTAAGTTGTCTGCATTTTAAAACAGATCAGAAAAATATTAATTCAGTAAACCATGTCCCAGAGGTTGTGTCTCCTAACCTGGCTATGCTTTTAACTTTTATTTTTATATTTAATTTTTTATTTTTTGAGATGGAGTCTCGCTCTGTCGCCCAGGCTGGAGTGCAGTGGTGTGATCTCGGCTCACTGCAAGCTCCACCTCCCGGGTTTACTCCATTCTCCTGCCTCAGCCTCCCGAGTAGCTGGGACTACAGATGCCACCACCATGCCTGGCTACTTTTTTGTATTTTTTTTAGTAGAGACAGAGATAGATTATGACTCCATATTGGAAGTATGGAGGTAATTTACTGATGGGAAGAGGTCCCATAGAGCCCCAGACTCAACTAGGGCCTCCTTGTTTCTGCCATTCATTCATGCTGATGGGTGCTGGCATAATGCAGTGAGATCAGGAGAAACTGACTGAACTTCTTCTTTCTCTGAGAAGGAGCCTGTGGCTTTGGAAGGGAAATAATAACTACCCAATATAAGCAAGATGCTAAGTCATAACATGGTTTTCTCAGCCCTCACTCATAACTCTGGAAAAGGTGCGTCAGCACCAAGGACAGCGCTCACAGCCTCAGCCCTGACAGAAGCAGCCAGCTTCACCCCCTTAAAGCCTGGTCCTGTGTCTCTTGAGGTATAGGAATCCTGGTTTTACACTTAGGTTTCTTTTGGTTCTAATATCGCTAGAAAATCAGACTCTGCTTCACTTACTCATTTCTCATTTAATTTGAGCCATCTTCTTTGATTCCGAGGTATAATTAGCCTTAAGCATGCTAAATATAAAGGTACGCTACTCACCTTCAGGACGTGATGAAAGGGAGCTGAGAAAGGGGTCCTAATCTATGTTCTTTACTAAATGCAAAGAAATCATTCAATAAACCGCAGTTGAGGAAGTTGATCTTTTGATGGTAAGAGGGGAGTCTGGGGGAGGGAACGTTCTCACAGGTCAAGGTGAAAGTACACAGTACTGCACTAAATAGAAAATGATAAATTATTTATTGTCATAAGGAGATAGTCATGAGTGAGTGGAAAATTGTGGTCTTCACCCTGGGTTTCCAAGACACAGGATGATTGGTCAGAGGCAGGGGCACTGTACACCTGGCCCATCTTGAAGTAAGGATGGGTCAGAGGCCTGTCTTTGGCAACCTTCATTTCCCCATATCATGGCGAGACACTGTACAATAGTATGAAGGGTGCTTGGATCTGCCCTCAAACGCTTCTCAATGTAACACCCCTGGCCAGTCACTTTAATTCTCTAAGCTGCAGTTTTTTCATAAGTAATGTCAAGATAATATCCTCCTTCCCCAAAGAATCATTGAAGGGCTCAATGAGATAAGTTGTGTAAAAACACCCAGCACAGTGCTGGTGCATAGTCAGTAGTGATAAATATTAGATGCTGTCCTGTGTTCTCACAAGGAATTGATTCTTTGCAGAGTGAATTGATATGGTTTCTAAGTGGCTTATTAATGACTGCCCAGAAAGCATAAGCCTCTCTCTCCACCTGCTCACTTTCCACAAAAGTAGACAGACATGTTTGTGCCAGGTCCTCAGCCTGGTTTCATCTAAACTGGCCTTTGGCAACATCAGCTCCACATACTCCAGTGAAGTCAGAAACAGGTCAGTAAGTTTTGTGTAGGGGTCATCGACGGCCCTTCCAAATTGCAGGTTACTCAATTACAAAGGAAATGAGCCTGAAAAAATATCTATAGCTTAATCATTAAATGTGCTGTTGCTGAAGACCAAAATCTGTGGCTTTTCCCCGCTTAACTAGAAACTGATAGTTAAGCGTTTACAACATTGACTATCGGCTCAGTCTATTCTGCAAAGATTTATATTCGTCACCCACTACATGCCAAGTATGTCTCCTGGAGGCCTCAGGCCTTTGTCTGGTATAATGCTCCTTGTTCTTAGAGACTCATCTCAAATGTCTTCAACTTATTTAAAGGTGTAACACTTTGGGGAAAAGGTGAGGCAAAGAATGGAAAGCGGTAATGTCATAATACGAATGTCATAACACATTTTAGAAAACACTGTCCTAGACTTGCTTGCAGAAGTTTGTACCTTACAGTTTAAGAATCAGAAAGAGGAAGCAAAGCAATGACAAAGGGCACAAACATTGTCAGAAATATGCTGTCCCAAGGAAAGATGACATTTGGGGCCTTGAGGAATTGGGCAATACATCCCAACCATTCCTACTCTGATAGAATAACAAAACAGAGGCCCTTCTGTCCTAGTAGGCTGCAATCAGAAAACTGGGATTCTTCTGCCCATGTGTCTGGTGTTTCACTTGCATCAGTGCCCCTGGAAATGCAAACTGAGAGCAGCTGGCCAGTCTTTGTCAGCTACTCAGGAAGGCCAGTTGCCCTACAACCTCCTCATCAGAAAAGTGCCTCCTGAGGTATAATACCCTGAGAAGCATCCCTAAAATTATTCATTGTGGTCCAGAGGCAATGTTTGAGATGAGTCTCCTCATTAGACTCTATTCATCTACCCTGCTGGTCTCTTGCTCTTTATGGGCCAATTGTATTTGTATGCTCCAGGCAAAGTCCTACAGTGAAACATCTATGGGCTTAGCTCATGACCATACCTCTTTGTGTAGTAGCCCTTAATATCTGGCCACCTCAGAGCTCTTGGCACCCTTTAAACAGATCTCTCCTGGATCAAGGGCTGATCTTTGATCCAGTTAACAGCCACTCCGGTTCTTTGAGCCAGGGGTTAGGGCAGAGGACCACTGGCTAGAGGCTTCTGGCCATGCAGACACCAAGATAGACATGTTCAAGACAAATCCCTTCTGGTAGCATTTGCTGGGTAGACTGATAGAAATAATGTTGGCAAAATCACTGCATGAGTCTTTCACAGAAATGCAGAATGGAGCATACACGTGACACCCTTCTGTCTCAGAGCCCTCTATTGTGTTCACACACATGGAGTAGAGCTTAAGTGTATGGATTTTAGAATAGACTGTTTATTTCTCTGCACCGACATTTGTTCCATGTACAACCTAGAGCAAGTTACCTAACCTCTCTGTGACTCAATCTTCTAATCTTCAAAATGGGAGTAACGATTAAATCAATTAAATTTGTTAACTATATGCAAAACACTTAGAACTGTGCCAGGCACTTAATAAAATCGCTATCATTACTCTCTCAGAAAATATACATGGAAAATCTCTGGTGTGTCCTCTGCCCACCCAGGACTCTGACCAAATGTAGGAGGTGTTAAGTGCTTGGAAACCACTTAGTTAAAAGAACCAAATTCAGAAAGGCAAGTGTTAGCCTGCAGATACTGAGCCATATTTGATGAGGCTTGTGGGCGTACCAGGGCCAGAGGGCTTAGCTCAGAAAGGATGAGTGATCCACAATGGTCAAGACATGAAGAGCAAATTATCATCCTCAGCCCAGATCCAGTCAAACTGCCAGAAGAAGCAAGTAATTCTTGGCTTATCCCAAGCAGTAATATAGAGTAATCATATGTCCATTTGACTCTACCTCCAAATAGATCTTTTGACCACTTTTATGCTTCTGCACAGCCCCCTCGCTGGTCCCGTCCTTCATCCTCTTTGATCTGGGCTATTATCTCTGTCTTCTCATTCATTCATGTTTCCTCCACAGGTCCTCCACATGCAGTACCAGAGTGAACTTTAAGACACTTAAGGCCGGGCGCGGTGGCTCAAGCCTGTAATCCCAGCACTTCGGGAGGCCGAGACGGGCGGATCACAAGGTCAGGAGATCGAGACCATCCTGGCTAACCCGGTGAAACCCTGTCTCTACTAAAAAATACAAAAAACTAGCCGGGCGAGGTGGCGGGCGCCTGTAGTCCCAGCTACTCTGGAGGCTGAGGCAGGAGAATGGCGTGAACCCGGGAGGCGGAGCTTGCAGTGAGCTGAGATCCGGCCACTGCACTCCAGCCTGGGGGACAGAGCGAGACTCCGTCTCAAAAAAAAAAAAAAAAAAAAAAAAGACACTTAAATAAGATCAGGTTCCTCCCTCGCCCTCCAAGGTGTGGTCACCAGGTCCTCGTCCACAGTTTAGTAGTTCTCTCTCCTGCCTTTTTCCCAGACTTCCTGCCCTTGGCTAAGTTCCTCCACTCCTCAGCTCTGTGTGGCCCTGTGCACATGGCTTCCCTGGCCCAGAGGCTCTCCTGCCCTCTTCATCTGGGTATCCCTGGGCCTTCTCTCACCACTCTCCCAGGTTGAATCTGATTCTCCTGTTATACTTCAGTCCTTCACACCTTCTGCTTTCATTCTTGGCACGTGTCAGTTATTTTATATTTATTAGTGCAATTATGTGTCTGTTGTAAATGCTTCCCAATACACCTTGAGTTTTTAAAAGCATAGATCATATCTGTCCTATTTACCATTGTAACTCCAGTGCTGAGCTCAGCTCAATAAATATTGGTTGAATGAATAAAATCAAACATGATCTCTGAAAGCAGAGGCAGCTGCTGAGGCTCCAAGCATTGCAGCAAGAATACCCCAAACCTCCCTTGAGTGAGTGGATTTGGTTTTTGAAAAAAAAAAAAAACTAATTTTAAAGGTGATTATTGGGCTGCTTGGCACATAATGTGATCCAGGGAGTCTTTGCAGAGGTTACAAACTGGTGGCCCAAAGGCCCAGTTAGATCCATAGACATGTTTTATTTTGGCTGCCATGTTAGTAATTTTTAAAAGTTTTACTTTAATAACCAGATTTCCAGATTGTCTCGAGAAGCTGGGATGTCCAGCAACACCAAGGCCACATTCCCCTGTGGCAGTAACCCCCTGGAAATGTCAATTGACACATCAGCTAGGTATATGCTCTCCAGATCCCACTGCCCCTGTTGTGTTTCACCTCCTCATGTGCCTCCCCAGCCCCCATAGGCATCTGAGTTTTCACCCTGTGGGCTCTCGCAGCTGGAAACACTGAGGAATCACTGATGAGTGAAGATACAGGATACAGATGCCTGGGAGAGGTCTGCTCTCAAAACTGAACTTCCTGATTCCATTCTCGTGGGGTGATCACTAACCTAGGTGGCTTGCAGCCCTTAATGCAGTGATGCACCTAGGACCTGCTCCTTAATCATTCACGCCTCAGTTTCTCCATCTAAGAAGCAGGATTGCTTCCTTCACAAGACAATAAAGCCCCAGCCCCACTCCATACCTACTCCCTGTTTCTCATCTCCCATTTGTGATGCTGCTTTGGCAAGCCCTGATCTGTGTCCCCATCTTACTGTCACCCAAACCTTCTGAGAGGAATGAAGGACTAATGGTAGGCTGGCAAGCAGTGGCATTGCTGTTTTCCAGCCAATGGCCTTCTCAGCCTCCTTATGCAATGACTTCCTTTTCCATCTGAACAGGACTGGCTTTGCTCCCTAGGCAGGCTCTCTAGTGTTTCCTTGTAATACTCCATTTGCAGCTTGTGAATACCAGATAGGAGCTAGTTAATCCAGCTGATGTTAACTGGGTAACTAACTAGAAGAGCCCTATCCTTTGCCAAGTGCTCCTCCCCACACTACATATATACACCCCAATTCTTCACTTTCCTGTAATGGTATCATGCATTCTTACTGTCACTATGGCCTCATGTTGGGCAAACAATACTTCCGTAACCATTGACTCTGGGATGGGCTGTGTGACTTGCTTTGGTGAATGGGATGTTAGCAGACTTGGTGCAAACACAGGCTGGCAATGTGCACGAATGGTTGGTTTTGACTCTTTGTGCTTTTGCCATTACCATGGGAAAAACACACTCTGGCTGGCCCACTGGTCCAAGGAGGATGAAAAACAGTGACATCGATTCAGATCATCTGCAGCCTAGAGCCAAGTCTGGCCAAGCCTAGCCCAGCCCAGGCTAGGCTAGATTACTTAATCCCCCACCCAGCTGACCTGCAATAACATGAGCAAGAATAAATGTCTGTTGTCCCAAGTCACTGAGCTTTGGGGTGGTTTGTTACACACAAAAGCTAGCTGATACATATCATATCACTGGATTTTTGGAACTGCCCTGGGACCTGTCTCCTCCTTTCTTCTCCACCTGCTCCTCACTGCATGCAGAGTCACTTCCTCAGCCTGATCTGGGTGCAGTAAAACTTGTAAACAAAGACTTGGGAACAAAGGATGCCCAGAAGAGGTGCAGTGGCCCTGCCTACAAGGGCAAAGGCAGTTTCTCTGAGGAAGGCTGGGAAGGTTCACCTGAGACCCGAGTCCCAAAGCTGTTTAAGTGTCTGATTTTTGTGCTTACGTGGTCTTTCTTTACTCTTCTCTTTTCCCCTCGGTTCCATGAGCAAAACCCAGGAAGCCACCTCCTCAAACCAGCTTATTTTGTCTAAGTAGATGTAAAGAAGTGAGCTCACATCCTGCCTCTATCATTTATTGCAGTGTAACCTTGGACACAATACATAGACAGTTCATTATCTGTAAATAGATTAACAGTGCCTTCCAACTTTGCCACTTCCAAGACCTTGGGCAGATTGCCTCATCTCCCTGTGCCTCAGTTTCTTTATCTATGGTACTACCTGCTTTATAGTTTCATTGTGAGAATCAAATGGTTTAACACCCACAAAATTCTTAGAAGAGTGTCGGACTAATAACAAACCCTCAATATTGTTGTGAAGTCTTTAAATAATAACTGTGAAAGAAGCCAGGACAGTTCTGAACACACAGTTGGTGCACAGCAAAGGCTGGTTGTTCTCCCCCTCGCTACTTTCTAATCAACCCTAAAACAGGATATACCTCTAAGCAGGCAAGACCCAACCATTAATAGCCATGGTCACTTTAACTAAGCCCCAAGTAAGAATTACACATTCTTCAGCCAGAATTTGCTGGTTCTTATCTTCAATTCATAAGTTTCTCTTGGGCCTCAAAATGCCTGCTGGGTTAATCCATTTAGATATTCTAGAAGCCCCTCAAAGTACATATATTCAAAACAGAATCACCATGTCTACCCCACCCTACTCCTCTCTAGGACCTCAGTCTCAATTAATGGCACTTCCATCTACCCAGATAACCAGCTAGAAATAAAGGAAATCTCCCTCAACTTTCCCCATTCTTCCCATCTCATAATTATTTAGCTTTCAAGGCCTGTCACTTCGTAGATATGACATGTGTCCATGCTCAGTCCTTCCCATCCCCAGGGGAGAATGCCCTTGGCTCTAACCCAGATGATGGTGGTGGCAGCCTCCTTGCAGGTCTTCCTGTCTCAAGCTTTACTCCCTCCATGTGACAGCCAGCATGATCTTTCCAACTGACATATGAGTTCCTGTTGACCTCCCCATCACCCACAAGATGTAGTCCAGGCTCTTTCAATGAGTACACAATGCCTTCCCTGATCTGGCCTTACCAGTCTTTCCATTTATCTGAATTGTGTCTTTTGTCCCAAAAGCAAACTACTTCCAGCTCCTCACCTAATCCATGGTTTGTCTCATCCCCATGGCTTTTCTTGTGGTTCCCCTCCATACTATACCATGATTCCCACCTCTCATCTCCAAGCCCTTGTAGAGTCCCTTTCCATATTGAATAGAACTGATTCGTACAATGAATAGACTATCACAGAAATAACAGTATGTGATTTCTGAGAGTAGGTCATAAAAGACATTACAGATTCTGCCTTGCTCTCTTTTGTATCATGTGCTCTAGGTGAACCAGCTGCCATATTATGAGGATTCTCAAGCAGCCCTATGGGGATGCACACAAGAAACTGAGGCCTCCTGCCAACAGCCATGTGAGTGAGCCAGCTTGAAAGCAAATCCTCCAGCCCCAGTCAAGACCTCAGATGACTACAGTCCCAGCTGACAGCATGACTGCAACTCATGAGAGGATCCAAGCCAGAACTAACTAAGCTGCTCCCAAATTTCTGACCCATAGAAACTGTATGAGACAATAAATGTTCACTGTTGCTTTAATTCACTGAGTTTTGGAGTAATCTGTGGCATAGTCATAGATAATGAATGCATGCTTTCTCCTTATCTCTTCTTAGCTGACTCTTTATTTTTATTTTTTGTTTATTTTATTTTATTTTTATTTTTGAGATGGAGTCTTGCTCTGTTACCCAGGTTGGAGTACAGTAGCCCAATCTCAGCTCACTGCAACCTCTGCCTCCTGGGTTCAAGCAATTCTGCATCAGCCTCCCGAGTAGCTGGGACTATAGGCATGTGCCACCACGCCCAGTTAATTTCTTGCATTTTTAGTAGAGATGGGATGTCACCATGGTAGGCAGGATGGTCTTGATCTCCTGACCTCGTTATCTGCCTACCTCGGCCTCACAAAGTGCTGGGTTTACCAGTGTGAGCCACAGTGACCGGCCCTATCTGACTCGTATGTATCCTTTCGACTCCGGTCAGCCAGAAGCTCCTGCAGGAAGCTGTTTCTGGCCATCCTCAGATACCATCTGCTTTTGTCCTCAGAGCAAAAAGACATGATGACATGTCCCAAAGTTCAGTTTTTCTCTTTAATTTTCTTTCTTCACCATTAGATTTGGGAAAGCTTCAGTGCAGCATCCAGGCCTTGCCTTTATTCCCCCCCTCATTTTCCAACCCACAGCAGTAATTCATCTGTCTCTGATGAATGAAGGGGAGGAGGAACCCAATTAGTGAAGGAGCCAGGAGGAGTGATGGTCTATTACTCCCAGCTCTGCGCTCTCTGCCGTACCCTCAATGGCCTCTCTAGGATTTGCAGACTCCTCATTTCCAGGCAGGAAGTAGCTTTTCGAAAAATGTGCTTCTCCCTATAATCGTAGACATTGCATCTGACCTCCCTCATTCAGACTCTACTTCACCCAGTTAGAGGGCCCTGCCGAGCACAGCCCTACCTGGTGACCCAGCCATTTTCTGAAGAAGCATCCTGTCTCCCTCCCTCCCTTTTGTCCTCACCTCCTTTCCTTACCTTCCACTGATGGGCCAAGAAGGGTATTTGCACAGCGACTCTCACACCTTGCACGTCTGCTAGGCTCTAAAACAACCCTTTGGCTCACCTTCCAGTGTTGAGGCTTAAAGAAGCAGATGATGAGACGGCTGGGCTCAGGACAGAGCCATCCTCAGGCGTGGAGCCCAAGTGTCCCACAGGGCCCTCCACACAGAGCAGAGCCAAATATCAGCCACTCCTTGGGTCCTGAGGCCCCAGACAGTCTCAGGTGCTGTCTGATCCTCTCCTGGCTAATGGAGGCAGCCTGCTCAGCTTCATTTAAGAAAATGTGTTAATTACAATTCTCAGAGGGAGGCTATTTAAAGCAGGCACTTGAGAGGAGCATCCACCTGGGGGATGAACCTGAAAGGACACCTCTTCTACTGCTGCTTCAGGAGGTTTCTGCTCTGCACTCACATAGTCTGGGTTTGTGCAGCAACCTCTTGGTTGGTCTCTTAGACTGTGCTCTCATCCCCTCCAGTAATCATCCAGCATGATGTTGTTTCAAACCCTCCAGTGGCCCAGCAATGAAGCCCAAATTCCTAATCACGAGGACAGGACCAGCGTAGTCTGGTTAGCCTGATTTCCACGATTTCTCTCCTGCTCCTCACTCCTAATCGCCCCTTAGCAGGTACCTCTGTCCAATACCCAAATAACCCTCAAATCTGCATCTCCACCTTCCAACCCTTCCTTGAGCTTCAGAGCCTGTTCCTCTGTTTTCTGCCGACGCTTACCCAGATGACCCTCTGAGCCTGCAAACTCAACCTACCTCAAACCAAATTCAAATCAAATTTTCCCCCTGGGGCCGGGCGCAGTGGCTCATGCCTGTAATCCCAGCACTTTGGGAGGCCGAGGCGGGTGGATCACCTGAGGTCAGGAGTTCGAGACCAGCCTGGCCAACATAGTGAAACCCCGTCTCTACTAAAAATACAAAAAAAAAAAAAAAAGCTGGGCATGTTGGTGGGCACCTGTAATCCCAGCTACTCGGGAGGCTGAGGCAGGAGAATCAATTGAACCTGGGAGGTGGAAGTTGCAGTGAGCCGAGATCACACCCTTGCACTCTAGCCTGGGCAACAAGAGCGAAACTCCATCTCATTTTCCCCCTGGGATTCCTGTTTCTGTGGCCATCTACCCCTCACCCCCTGCCTCATAGAAACATGTCTCTGAACACTGGACTTCTGTATCCTGTTAATATGACTGTGTCCACTCTCTCTTCCTTTTACATGATTTGGTTTAGGACCTCATCCTCTGTTCCCAGAGTAAGGTGATGATGTGACCACGTGTTCCTTGTCTCCAGACCTACCCTCTCTGTCCAGAAGCCTGGGTTGCCTTTTCCTAAAGTGAATTTATCACTTCCTTGTGCAGAAACATTTGGTGGCTTCCCACATCCAACGAAATGTATGCTTATGTACACAATAGGACTGTTATTACCTATTTTTCAGGTTTGATATAAGAATGAAATGAGAAAATGAAAGTACACCAAAATATCTAATCCTGTCTCTGGCACACTGAAGATAGTGAATGAATGGTCACTTTTTATTATTATCAGTCATTCATTCATTCTAACAGTACTAAGTACCTAGACCCTGGAGATAAGTAATAAACAAAAGTCCTTGCTGTCAGGGAGTTTACATTCCAGTGGGAAGAGAAAACAGTAAATCACACCTAAACATCAGACGATAACAGTGCTATGAAAAAAAATTACACATAGTAAGGAAAAATTGACAGAGAGTGCTGCTTTACTTAGGGTGTCAGGGAAGGTGACATATGAGAAGATGTCTGAATGAAGGAAGGGGAAAGTGAGGTGGGTGACTGAAGGAAGAGCATTGCAGGCAGAGGGAATTCTGTAGGAAACATGAAGTCTTGGTGTGCCACACAGGACTGTGTGGTTGGAGCAGATTAAGCAAGGTGGAGAGTTAAGTGATGACAGCAGACAATTAGAGGGGTACATCTATGTAAGACATTGTAAGCCAATGTAAGGTCTTCGAGTTTTATTTGAGTAAGGATGACATGTATCAGAGAACTCTGAGCATAACACTCACTGAAGTGTTCTAGGAGAATCACTCTGACTGCTTCATGGAGAAAAGCAGGAGAAAAACTAAGAGGCTATGACAACAGCCCAGGCAAAAACTCATGGGGGCTTGGATGACAAATGTAGGAATAAAGATCACAAAAAGTTACAGAATTCTGGGTATATTTTCAAGGTAGAGCTGAAAAAATGTGCTGGTGAATTGATGTGGGGTGTGAGGGAGGGAGGGGCCAACAATGGCTCTTGGGCTTTGGCCATGAGCCAATGGAAAACTAGGGTAGGATGTCACTGAGATGGGAAACTTGTGGGAGGAGCAATGTTTGGGTGGAAATAAGGAATTTGGTTGGAGGCATGTTAAATTTGAAAAGCCTTTTAAATATGCAAGTAAAGATACCCAATGGGTAATGGAGTACATGAACCAGACTTTCAGGTAGAAGTCTTTCCTGGAAATAAATTCTTGAAAGTCATCAAGATGTAGTCAAATTCTGAAACTAGATGAGTTTGCTCAGACCATGAGTGTAGACAGAAGAGAAGAGAGAACCAGGAACTGGTCCCTGAGGCATCATCAGGGTGACAAGAAACCAACAAAGGGGAATGAAAAGGGATTGCCTGGGAGCAGGAAGAAATTTAGGAGAGTGTGGTGTCCCAGATGTTAACGGCATAAAACATTCCAAGACAGGAGTGATTCACTGTGTCTAAGGCTGCTGACAGACCTTGAGGTGAAGTTACATGAGCATTAACCAGTACATCTGGTGACAGGAAGTCACTGGTAGCCTGGGTAAGAGCAGTTTGGTGGAATAGTGAGAAAGAGACTGGGAGAGTTCCACAGAGAATTAGGAAACTTATTATTAAAACTGCAAAACTGACCTGGCACTTAGGGACCTCAGTAATTATTCCCAATCCATCTTTCCAGGTGCATCTTTTACCCTCCCCTCCTTTCTACCCCACTCCTCAGCAAGATCCCTGCATCTGTTCAATGAGAAAGACGTGTATTTCCCTCTCTGTTGTTGGCAAATTTCCTTCTCTGCTTCTCATCCCATTATAAAATCCTCTCATCCTCACTCCAGTCTTTGCCCTTTGAAACCCAGTCCATCCTTTCTGGCTCAGCTTAGATGCCCCATCCTTCCAGGAGCCCTTCCTAAACAGACCCCTTTCTGTGTAAAACAATTTGACACATATGTGAAATAATCAGTGTGATTCCCATGTTTTCCAGGAAAATCTGTGTTTGTTTCCTATTACTATTTTAACAAGTTATTAAAACATAATAGATTTTCAAAAATTTATTCTCTTACTTATTCTGGAGGTCAGAAATCCTAAAACCAAGGCCCTGGCAGAGCTGTTTTTTTTTGTTTTTTTTTTTTTCTGGGGGCTTTAGTGGGGAATCAGTTTGCTGGCTTTTTCCAGCTATTCTAGTCCACCTGCATTCCTTGGCTCACAGCCCCTTCCTCCATCTTCTAAGCCAGCAGCATGACATCTTTCAATCACATTCTCTCTGCTTCCATCATCACATCCCTTTTTCTGAATCTGACCTTTCTGCCTCCCTGTTATAAGGCCCCTTGTCATGATATTGGGTCCACCTGCTGATCTGGGAGAATCTCTCACATCAAATTCCTTAATTTAATCATATCTGCAATGGTCCTTTTACAGATATAAGCTAAATATTCACAGGTTCCAGGAATTGAGACACGGACATTTGTTAGGAGGGTTGTGGGGGCGGGGGAGTGGGTATCATTCTGCCTACCATACAGCCCTCAATTCGAGTTTTCTATTCTCAGGGTAAGCCATCTATCTCAATTATTTTTGGTGCAGAAAAATGACTCTCTGTAATCCATGGTCATTTTTAAGAGCCTGGTACTGTAGGAATCTCTGTGGGTATGCTCCATCCCTACCCCCTTAAAAACAGATGCTCCTTCTACTCAAACACCTTGGGGGGCACATAGAATGCAGCTACAGCCGAGCTCTCATTTTCCAATGGTACACTGATTCAACATTTACTGACTGCTTTACTCTGAATCCTGTGATGGCTCTAGAAGACACATAGTCCTTCCGCCGAGAGGCTTGTGGTCGATTTATTATCCCTGTGTCTTGTTCATATCTTTTTCCTGATATCCAGCCCCATGCCGGGCATATGGCATGTACTCAATAAAGAGTTTGTTGAGCTGAAGTGAGCTGAGATGTTGCTTAGCATCATCACCTTTCAATAAATTCTTTCTGCTGCTGTCTTCCTGCTCGCATCATCTTTTGCACTGCTCATGATTCAGGGCAAGAAATGCCTCCCACTAGACTGGGGCCTAGCTGAAAGGATAGGATCTGGGCTGTATGTGTATGTGTGTATCTGCTTTTCTGGAAGCCAAGTGTCCGTTGGCTGCAGATTGCCCTCCCACATGATGCTACACAGCAAGATGCCTGCGCCATTCCACCATGTGATTCAAATTCATAAATACTTGTTGCATAGAGCAAGTGCCTTCCAGATTGTGCAAACACAGGGGGGACTTCGAATGCACTAAAGGAATGTGCTTCTGCAGCTAATGTCACATTAAATATTTATGCCCAAGAAACGGTAGCATTTTCTCCCACAGAGAAAGAAGTTAGGAGCAAACTCTAGAATGGTTCTGTCATGAGTGAAAAACAACAGCAACAACATATAAGTGGCACAAACAGCATCTGCAGTTATGCTTTGGTAATGAAGGGGTTCAGAGAACTATTCATTTGCTTAACAAATACTGAGTGCCCACTGCATGGCAGGCACTAGTCTAGGCAATGAAGAAATTGGCAGTGAACAAGATAGTCAAAATGTTCTTACAGAGCTTACTTTAGTGAGGGTGGTGGAATGGCAATAGCTGACATTTTGCCAAGTGCTAACTATGTGCCAGGCACTGTACTAGTGCTTTACCTGTGTTAACTTCTTCTTGTCATCTACAGATTGTTATTTTCATTCCTCTTTTACAAGAGGGAGGAACTGAGCATAGAACAGTAAATTAACCTGCCCAAGATGGCAAAGCTTCAGGGTGGGCCCGTGGAGATTTGGTCCCAGCTAGTGTTGTGCTATGAATCCTGCACTCAACAGCTTATTGGCTGCTGCTTCTCATATCAGAGGTAGGGAATTTAGGAGAAAGTCTTAATCTTCCAAGAGTCACAGCAGAGAAAGACAAATACTTTGGTTTCTGGGATTGGGAATTGGGAGGAAAGACAGAGAAGTTGAGAATGAGAAGAAAAAAGCAATAGGCTTCCTACTGGCCTCCATGATACCTGAAGTCCCATCATTAAGGATTACTTACGTTTGGACAAACACTGTTGTGGTCTATGTTAAGTACCCTTAGTATAAGTAGAGCTAACCTCCTTTGAGTTTCTACTAGAGGCCAGGAATACAGTAGGCACTTTATATGAGATACCTTATTTAATCTTTATATCAATTCTTTAAAGTCAATGAAACATCACTTACCAAAGGGTGAAGTTGGGTTAGGCTATTGAATGAGGAAGGATTCAACCCTGAGTGTGTGGAAAGCCCTGTTTAGTGTTTGTTTCCATTACCCCACCCCTCCCTTTTTTGCTCTCACCATCAATATTATTAAAATATTCAAACCAGTTAACCCAGGAAATCTACTTCTAAAAATTTGCTCTTAAAAATAATCAGATAGAAACAAGAACGTTTATTGTAGTCTTATTTACAGCACATATTGGAAAAATGGAATGACAGAATAACCCAAGTGTCTAATAATGGAAAATAATTAAATAAATTGTGAGACTCATTTAATAAAATCCATGATATTTTTATAAAAGATATATTTAAACATACAGAATTGTTCCATTTGTATTTGGCAAAAACAAGTCAAGTTTTGAAGTAAAGTAAATATAAAGATTTGCTTGCATGCGTGTGTACAGGTATATGCATGTCACAATTTCATGTGACTCAAACCAAAAGGAAGAAGAAAAAGAAGAAGAAGAAGAAAGAATGAGGAGGAGGAGAAAGAAGAAGAGAAGGAGGAGGAGGAGGAGGAAGAAGAAGAAGAAGAAGAAGAAGAAGAAGAAGAAGAAGAAGAAGAAGAAGAAGAAGAAGAAGAAGAAGAAGAAG